>NC_060287.1:13984586-14107414 GCF_021613505.1 Equus quagga | reverse complement strand
AGGTTCTGGGGATTGGAAGGTGGACATCATTATTCTGTCTATGGCACCATGCACCATGCCTTGATGTTCTCCTATACATACGCTTTTGTAAATAGTCCTTTTGTACATAAACCTTCCTCCAGTAACCTATTTCTAGTCTCACCTGATTCCCTGAATCTGTGCACCATCCACGGCACTTTTTTCAGAAGTGGATTGAGAAGATAAACTCACTTACCATTTAAAAACCACCTTTCCAAGATAATGAAAATCTATTTGTTGTAGTGGTCTATTGACAACTGAGAGGTAACTAATGGAAACATCAAAAAAGTGCAAATGGCTATCTGGGTGGTTTCTATGAAGTGAAACTTTCGGATAGGACAATAAAATGAAGATAACATGTATGTAAAGTTCGTCTAATTTTGCCTATTTCTGTTATGGTTTTGGTATAACTCAGTTTTCCTTATTGTGCCATGAGCCTAGCTAATTTTTTTATTCAAGAATCATATTCCAGGGGTAAAAGCAACCGGGTGCATGGGGACAGATGGCAATTAGGCTTTGGGTGGTGAACACAATGTAGTCTTCACAGAAATCAAAATGTGCTGATGTACACCTGAAACTTATATAATGTCATAAATCAATGTGACATCAATAAAATATAAATATATAAATAAATAAGTGCAATACATGATCAATAAATTTTCAATCTTGTGATTAATTTCCATATTTTGGGGGCAATAAATGTCTTTTCCACCTGCCTTACTGAGAGAGGTCATAATCGTTACTCAACATTTGCAGCAGCATTAGCTGCAGGCTTATTATTATGATTAGCTGTAGGCTTCTACAACATGGAAAAAATATGTTATGTAAATATCACCAATTTCCCTTTGACTTTCAATAGCAATAAATACATTCTTCCTGATTTTAATGCTAAGTATTTTGGTTGTGGCATTCATTAAGAAAAGTGTACCTTACTGATTGGAGATGTGTAATAAGGAAGATTGGGAAACATTAATCAGCAAGCAAGAGAAGGGAAGCATGGAGTTTTATGGTTATTATTATTTAGCATTAAAATTTTCTAATAACAGACATGTAATTCTTTTATCTGTGGCTCTATTATCACAGTATTCAGTGATTAGAGAACCAGAATTTAACATAACGAATACTCTGGAAATGCTTCTACAAAACCTGAAAAGAAACACTGAGTAGAATAGATGTGACTCCTGTATCTATCGTCTCACTAAAATCTTCATGTCCCCAAACAGTTGCTGGAACAGAACCTACATTTTAAAGAAAAGTTATGCCTTCTTTTCCCTGTGAATATTTGCAAAATAAGCTACAAATGATATTATATTAAATGGCTTTTTCAAGCAAAAAAAACGTTAAGGATTTGGTATAATTCAATTTTCCTTATTGTGGGAGTGAACCTTACCAATTTTTTCTCTCAATCCTATTCCAGTCAACCGAGTACCTCTCAGGGTGCAGGAGCTTGTGCTTGGCTGTGCAACCGCCGTGCCTTGTTGCTGTTTTAACACACGTTGCATGTGGGAGGCAGAATAATGCCCTCCACATTGCCCTAAGGATAGCCAGGTCCTAAACCTGGGGACCTGTGTATATGTTCTGTTAAATTGCAAAAGAGGTGGCAGAGGGATAGCGAAGGTTATGGACCCAAAGACAGGAAGATTGTCTGGATCATCTGGGTAGGCGCCATCTAGCCACAGGAGCCCTTCAAAGTAGAAAATTTTCTCAAGCTGGAAGCGGAGGAGAGATGCAGCAGACGGAGCATCAGAGAGATTCCAGAACAAGAAGGATTCGTCCTGACTTTCCCGTCTCTGAGATGCAGGGAGGGAGGGCAAGGACCAGAGAGAGGTTTCTCGAAGCTCAGGGCAGCCCCCAGCTGACAGCCACAAGGAAACTGTCTCTATAGTTTTGTGTTTTCCAGAAGGTCCCATAGTTGGAATCATACATATGACGTCTTTTTGGATTGGCTTGTCTCACTCAGGAACATGCAGTAAGGTTTCCTCCACGTCTTTTTTTTTTTTAATTTCTGAGAACATTTTATATGGAAGTTTATAAAAACTCAATATGTCATATCATTTTTAATATATTTATTTTATTTATCTCATTAGAATGATATAATATAAAGAAAACAAATGTTTTCACAAAGCCCTGTATAGTTGCCTCCAAACCCGCTTTAATTTACCCCTCTGTGCTGTAAACATGTCCCCGTTTCCCCAGAGGACGTGATGTGGACAAGGGTTGAGAAGCGCTGCTGTCCACTGTCAGACAGGCTTCTTACCCTGTGGCCCCTGGAGGTTTGTCAATGGGTGTGTCACAGACACAGGCACATCTTTCTGAAGAGATGATCCACAGTTTTCATCTGGTTCTTCCACGTCTTCTCAGGACTTGACAGCGCATTTCTTTTCAGCACTGAAATATATTCCCTCGCCTGAATCTGCCACAGTATCAGAATGCAGCTGAGCGCAGGAGACTAGACGTGTCGGTGTTGGCTGCAGCTTTGTAGTAAAAGCACTGAAGGTGAATGATACGTTTTAGTTTTTGGGACAAAGATTAACTTTTGCAGACAAAGCCCTTAAGGATGATACTGTCCTCAAAGATTATAATTATGATGAGAAAAAGTTCACAACGGTTATAGGGACAAATCTCAAAGCAAGGACAACACCAGCCCCAGCTACAACTCAGTGATTGAATCCTGCCATGCAGCTACAGTTGGTTCCTTCACAGCAGCAGCTGTGGCTCGAGCCCCCACCTCTGTCCCTGGTCAGCTCCCAGTTCTGTGCCTGTACCCATCGCTCCAGCACCAAGGACGGCGTATTCTGAACCTGCACCTACTGGTGCAACTGAACCAGAGAAACCTGCCCAAAAGCCAGTGGGGACACCAGTGACCACTGGCTCAACCAACTGAGATTCTTCTCAGTAACAACCTTTTGGAAGATCCAATGATCACTTGTGACAGGTTCTCCTATGAGAATATGGTAATGAGCTCATGTCCATGAGCTGGTTTCAACAACCCTGACAGAGCAATAAAGTATCTTTTTAAAAAAATTTGCTAACTATTAAAAAATTTGTATTACTAATCTACTCTAGTTTTAGAGCAGTTTTAGATTTACAGAAAAATTGTGCAGAGTACAGAGAGTTCTCTTATCCCCCCACCTTTCTCCCTATTATTACCATCTTGCATTGGGGTGTTCCTTTGTTACAATGTATGAAACGGTATTGATGCATTCATTATTATTAACTAAAGTCCTTTTCATTAAGGTTCACTCTTTCTGTTGTACACTTCTGTGTGTTTTGACAAATGTGTAATGTTATAATTCACCATTAGAGTATCATACAGACTAGTTTCAATGCCCTAAAAATCCTGAGTTCCTCCTAGTCATCCTTTCCCCCTCCTTCCCTGTGGCAACCACTGATCTTTTTACTGTCTCTGCAGATTTGTCTTTTCCAGAATGTCACGTAGTTGCAATCATAAAGCATTAAGGCTTTTCAAACTGGCTTCTGTCACTTAGTAACATGCTTTCAGAATTCTCCATGTCTTTTTGTGGCTTAATAGCTTATATCTTTTGACTGATGAATAATACTCCACTGTCTGAATGTACCACCATTTATTTATCCATTCACCTCCTCAAGGACATTTTGGTTATTTTCAATTTTTGGCAATTATGAGTAAAGCTGCTATAAACATTCATATGCAGGTTTTAATGGGGATATAAGTTTATAATTCCTTTAGGTAAATACCAGGGAGTGTGATTGCTCTATCACGTGGTAAGAGTAAGTTTAGCTTTGTAAGAAACCATCTTCCAAAGTGGCTGTACCATTTTGCCTTCCCACCAGCAATGAATGAGAGTTCCTGTTGCTCCACATTTTCACCAGCAGGGGCGGTGACCATGTTGCCGATTTTGGCCACTCTAATAGATGTGTACTGATATCTCATCGTTGTTTTAATTTGCGTTTACATGATGACATATGATGTGGAACATCTTTTTTTTATGCTCATTTGCCATCTGTGTGTCTTCTTTGGTGATGTGTCTGTTGATATCTTTCACCCATTTTTTAATTGGGTTGTTTATTTTCTTATTCTTGAGTTTTAAGAGGTCTTTGTATATTTTGAATAACAGTCCTTTATCAGATATGTCTTTTACAAATATTTTCTTCCAGTCTGTAGTTATCTTTTCATTCTTTGACAGTGTCTTTCACAGAGCAGAAATTTTTAATTTTATGAGGCACAACTTATCAGTTCTTTCTTTCATGGATCATGCTTTCAATGTTGTGTCTAAAGTGTCATCACCAAACCCAAGATCATCTAGATTTTCTCCTTTATCATATTCTAAAAACTTTAGGTTTGTATTTTACATTTAGGTTGTGATCTGTTTTGAGTTAATTTCTGTGAAGAGTGTAAAGTCTGTGTCTACATTCTTTTTTTTGCATGCAGATGTCCAGTAGTCTTGTGCCACTTGTTACAAAGATCATCTTTTCTTCACTGTACTTCCTGTGCTCCTTTGTCAAAGACTAGTTCACTATATTGATGAATCTATTTCTGATCTTTCTTCTATTCTGTTGATCTATTTGTCTATTCTTTCACCAGTACCACACTGTCTTGATTGCTGAAGGTTTACAGTAAGAATTTAAGTTGAGTAGCATCATTCCTCCAACTTTGTTCTTCTCTTTAATTTTGAGTTAGTTATTCTGGGTCTTTTGTGTCTCCATATAAATTTTAGAGTCAATTTGTCAATATCCACAACATAGCTTACTAGAATTTTGACTGAGATTACGTTGAATCTATAGATCAAGTTGGGGAAAACTAACATCTTGACAACATGGAGTCTTTCTATCAATGAACATGGAATGCCTCTCCATTTATTTAGTTCTTTTTTGATTTCTTTCATCAGTTTTGTAGTTACCCTCATATAAATCATGTACATATTTTGTTAGATTTATACCTAAGTATTTAATTATTTTTGGTGCTAATGTAGATTATGTTGTGTCTTTATTACAAACTCCATTTGTTCATTGCTGGTATATAGGAAAATGATTCACTTTTGTATACTAACCTTGTATCCTGCAATCTTGCTATAATTGCTTGTTAGTTCTAGGAGCATTTCTGTTGATTCTTCTGGATTTTCTACATAGACAATTGTATCGTCTGCAAACAAAGACAGTTTCATTTCTTCCTTCTCAGTCAGTATACATTTAATTTTCTTTTCTTGTCTTACTGCATTAGCTAGGACATCTAGTACAATGTTTAAAAGGAGTGATAAGAGGGGTCATTCTTCCCTTGTTCATCATCTTAGTGGGAAAGTTTCTAGTTTGTCATTATTAAATGTAATGCAGTTGTATGTTTTTCTAGATATTCTTTATCAAGTTGAAGAAGTTTCTCTCTATTCCTAGTTTACTGAGAATTTTTACCACGCAGTGAACCTGGATTTTGTCAAATGATTTTTCTGCATTTGACATGCATTAATATAATCGTGTGACTTTTCTTTTTAGCCTGTTGATGTCATAGGTTACATTAATTGCTTTTTGAATGTTAAAGCAGCCTTGTACACCAGGGATAAATCTCACTTGGCCATGGTTTGTAATTCTTTTTATGCATTATTGGAATTTGTTTGCTAGTATCTTGTTGAGGATTTTTGCATCTATGTTCATGAGAGATATTTGCCTGTAGTTTTCTTTTCTTGTAATGTTATCGTCTGGTTTTGGTAATAAGGTAATGTTGGCCTAAAGGAATGAGTTCGGAAGTATTATCCCTGCTTCTATCTTCTGGAGGAATTGCAGAGAATTTGTATGATTTCTTCCTCAAATGTTTGGTAGAATTCACCAGTGAATACAACAAAGCATGTTGCCTTCTGTTTTGTTAGGTTATTAATTGTTGTTTCAATTTCTTTAATAGACATAGTCTTATTCAGAGAGCCTATTTCTTCTTATGTGAGTTTTAGCAGATTGTGCCTTTCAAGAAATTAGTCCACTTCATCTAGGTTGTCAAATTTGTGGACACAGAAATTGTTCATGGTATTTCTTTATTATCCTTTTAATGTCCTTCTTTATCTTTGATAACTTTCCTTGCTCTGAAGTCTGCTCTGCCTAAAATTAATATAGCTACTTCCTCTTTCTTTTGATTAGTGTTAGCATGCTTAATCGTTCTCCATCTATTTACTTTTATCCTTTGTGGGATTTTGCATTTAATGTGTGTCTCTTGTGGACGACATATAGTTGGGTCTTGTTTTTTGATCCATTTTATTATCTCTGTCTTTTAAATGTTGCATTTAGACCACTGACATTTAAAATGATTATTGATTTAGTTGGATTAATATCTACCACACTTATTACCATTTTCTACTTGTTGCCCATATTCATTGTTCCTGTTTTTGTCTTCCATTCTTTTTTCTGCCTTTTGTGGTTTTAACTGAACTCTTTATATGAATCCATTTTCTATCCATTTTTAGCATATCAGTTATATTTCTTTTTTTACTTTTTTTGGTGGTTGCCCTGGAGTTTGCAATATACATTTGCAACTAATCAAAGTCCGCTTTCAAATAATGCTATACCACTTCATGGGTAGTGCAAGTACTTTATAATAACAAAATAATCCTAATTCCTCCCTTCCATTCCTTGTAGGACTGCAGTCATTCATTTCACTTATTCATAAGCATAAATAAGCATATATAATTGAACACTTTGTTGCTATTATTATTTTGAACAAATTGTTAGCTGTTAGATCAATTAAGAATAAGAAAAATATGTTTTTATTTTCCTTTCACTTATTCCTTGTCTGATGCTCCTCCTTTCTTTGTGTAGATCGGAGTTTCTGACCTATATCATTTTCCTTCTCTCTAAGAAACTTCTTTTAACCTTTCTTACATAGCAGGTCCACTGGCAACAAATTCTTTCAATTTTTGTTTATCTGAGAAAATCTTTAATTCTCCTTTATGTGTAAAGCATAAGTTTGTAGGATTTCTGGGTTGATAGGTTTTTTTCTCTCAACACTTAGAATGTTTCACTCCACTCTCTTCTTGCTTGGATGGTTTCTGAGAAGAAGTCAAATGTAATTCTTATCCTTGCTCCTTTAAGGGCTAGGTGTTTTTTTTTTTTTTTTTTTTTAACTCTGGCTTCTATCAGAATCTTTTCTTTATCTTTAATTTTTTGTAGTTTGAATATGATATGCCCAGTTGTAGTATTTTTTGGCACTTACCCTATTTGGTGTTCTCTGAGCTTTCTGGGGTTGTCGTTTGATGTCTGACATTCATTTGGGGAAATTCTCAGTCTTTATTTCTTCAAATACTTCTTCCATTCCTTTCCCTCTTTCTTCTCCTTCTGATATTCCCATACACAAACATTCCACCTTTTTTAGTTCTCTCTCAGTTTTTAGATATTCTGTTCTGTTTTTCTCAGTTTTATTCTCTTTGCTTTTCAATCTTAGAGGTTTCTATGGAGATGTCTTCAAGCTCAGAGATTCTTTCCTCAGCTATGTCCAATCTATGCATAAGCTCATCAAAGGAATTTTTCATTTCTGCTACAGTGTTTTTGATCTCCAGCATTTCTTTTTTGTTCTTTCCTATAATTTCCTTTTCTACTTACATTGCCTATCTATTCTTGAATGTTGTCTGCTTTTTCCATTAGAGGCCTGAGCATATTAAGCATGATTGTTTTATTTTTGTAATTTTTTCCAATCATATTTGTTATATTTTATTTTGTTTTTGATTGATTTATTTTTTAATTAATTTTTTTAATTGCAGTAACACTGGATTATAACAATATATAGCTTTCAGATGTACACCATAATATATTTCAAATTCTGTGTAGATTACATCATGTTCACCACCCAAAAACTAATTATAGTCCATTCCCTCACATGTGAGCCTAATCACCCCTTCTGCCTTCCCCCCACCTTCCCCTATGGTAACCACCAATCCAATCTCCATTGCTATGTGTTTGGTTGTCATTGGTTTTATCTTCTACTTATGAGTGAGATCATACAGTATTTGACTTTCTCCCTGTGACTTATTTCACTCAGCACAATACCCTGAAGGATCATCCATGTTGTCACAAATGTCCGGATTTCATCATTTCTTAAGGCTGAGTAGTGTTCCATTGTGTATATATACCACATCTTCTTTATCCATTCGTCCTTTGATGGGAAGCTAGGTTTATTCCAAGTCTTGGCTATTGTGTATAATGCCGCAGTGAACATAGGAGTGCAAGTATCTTTATACCTTTGTGTTTTCAAGTTCTTTGCATAAATACTCAGCAGTGGGATAGCTGGATCATATGGTACATCTATTCTTAATTTTCTGAGAATACTCAATACTGCTTTCCATAGTGGCTGCACCAGTTTGCACTCCCACCAGCAGTGTACAAGGGTTCCCTTCTCTCCACACCCTCTCCAACACTTGCTGTTTTCTGTCTTGTTAATTACAGCCATTCTGAGTGGAGTGAGGTGATATCTCGTTGTAGTTTTGATTTGCATTTCCCTCATAGCTAATGATGTTGAGCATCTTTTCATATGCCCGTTGGCCATCCGTATACCTTCTTTGGAGAAATCTCTGTTCATATCTTTTGCCCATTTATTAATTGGGTTGTTGGTTTTTTTGTTGTTGAGATGTATGAGTTCTGTGTATATTTTGGATGTTAACCCTTTATCTGATAGATGGTTTGCAAATATCTTCTCCCAATTATTAGGTTGTCTTTTTGTTTTGTTGATGGTTTCCTTTGCTGTGCAGAAGCTTCTTAGTTTGGTGTAGTCCCATTTGTTCATTTTTTATTTTGTTTCTCTTGCCTGGTCAGACATGGTACTTAAAAATATGCTGCTAAGACTGACGTCAAAGAGCGTCCTGCCTATGTTTTCTTCTAGAAGTTTCATGGTTTTGGGTCTTACATTCAAGTCTTTAATCCATTTTGAGTTGATTTTTGTGCATGGTGTAAGATAATGGTCTACTCTCATTCTTTTGCATGTGGCTGTCCAGTTTTCCCAACACCATTTATTGAAGAGACTCTCCCTTCTCCATTGTAGAAGACACAAAGAAATGGAAAGATATTCCGTGCTCTTGGATTGGAAGAATTAATCATGTTTGTTTTAAATTCCCTGTGATGATTCCAATATCTCTGCTGTATCTGAGTCTGGTTCTGATGCTTTTTCTGTCTCTTCAGACAGTGGTTTTTGCCTTTTGATATGCTTTGTAATTTTCCTCAATAGCTGGACACGATGTATGAGGTTAAAAACAAATGCTGTGAATCAGATTTTAGTAATGTGGTGGTAAAGTGTGGGAGGAGTGGAAATAGTCTATAGTCATGTGATTCGGTCTCAGTCTTTTAGTGAGCCTATGCATGGGACTATGAACTTCACAAGTGCTTCTCAATAACCCCCTTCTATCCCTTAGGTGAGACAGGATGGCTAGAGTGGACAAGAGTTGGGTATTTCCCATCATCCATGTCAGTTAGGCTCTGATAAAACCATAGCAGACAGGCTCTGGTTAAATGGTTT
Source organism: Equus quagga (assembly GCF_021613505.1). Lineage (NCBI taxonomy): Eukaryota > Metazoa > Chordata > Mammalia > Perissodactyla > Equidae > Equus > Equus quagga. Next base: position 14,097,939 of record NC_060287.1, on the reverse strand, counting down.
CTCCTGAAGGCAGACTTTGTTAAAAATAAAAGAATGATGTGGTTTATTTCATGTTGATTCATTTTTCACTCCCTCTGCTGGAAGCACAAGGGGAATTTTCTCCTTTATTTACTGTGAGAACCTGGTAGAGCTCCAGGAGGTAAAACTCACAAAATTGGGGTGGGCCCACTGCTGTCTGGGTCCCTCTGGAGTTTTTAGCTCTCAGAACTGTCTATACTAAACCTCTGGCAATTCATCAATTACAGTTCAGTTTTTTCGACCCCAGCACTGGTTCCCACAGAAGTTTCTGCTCAGGTAAGATGCTGGTCTTGATACTGACCCTGATATCAGTTTCCCCACATTAAACCCAGCATATATGGGGTTAAAACCAAAACACTCATTCCCTGTTTACTCTCTGGCTTCCTGGCTCCAGAATCCACCATCCTCCATGGAGACAGACACCGTCAAGGACAAGCACCTGGACTATCTCCTCCCACAAAGAGATACGGGCTGGTGGGAAAGCTGCTGACCAGCAAGGTCACAGGCTCCCTCCTCTCTGCAAGTAGTCTCAAGGCCAAAGACAGGCTGGTGGGAAAGCTCCGACCAGCAAGGCCATGTGCTCCCCCTCCACTACCTAAAACCCCAGATAAAAACCCTTCCTTTGAGCTTTTTGGGGAGTTTGGGATTTCAGCGTTAGCTGCCCTCTCTCCTTGCTCGGTGCTGTGCAAAAATAAAATTCCTACTTTCTTCCACCACACTCGGTGTCAGAGATTGGTTTGCTGCGCAACGGGTGAGCAAACTCACTTCAGGTTCAATAACATTCTCTGTATTTGTCTGTCTGTCTCTCCGCTTTTGGAGGGAATGGTTTACTTTGTGACCTCACTTGTCTCATGGATCTAAGAAGAATCGTTGATTTTTCAGCTTGTTCAGATTTTACTTTTTGTTAGGATAGACTAGCAACTTCTAACCTTCTTAAATGCCAGACCAGAAACTGGAAGTCTCCGACAATAGATCTTTTATTCAGTGAATTTTATTAAACAATATCTTGGGAGTCAGTAACTAGATATATCTGAACACTTCAGCATCATTTGACATTGCCAAGCCCCTCCAAATTCCTAATTATTTGACAAGGGTGAGATCATGTCACAAACCAAGCCTCCTTCACTGTTTTTACTGACTCTTCCCGTCATATTCTTCCAAAAGATCTCACTACTCCCTGGTGACCTTTTCCATGACAATCAATAGCAGTGAAAATATAGTGAGGGCTTCTCCTCCTGCTGCTTTCTCCATCAAGCAGTACCACCGAAAATTCTGGGGAATTTAATTTTCTCCAATTTGTTACTCACCTGGTATTTCATAGTTTAAGGGCAAGTCTTATTTTACTATGAACTTAAAAGGAAAAATGTAATGGTGACACTGTATTGTAGGATTCCAGAAGATTTTGTAAAGTTGTTATTTAAGAAAGGAGTTCCTAGCCCTGGCAGAGATATGCAGGGCTTGCAAAGATATTTTGAAGAATCCCCTTCCTTTGCACACCCATGTACCCATAATCTGTTTAGTATGGTGCTTGACACTTAGGGATCCTCAAATGTTAGTGTATATCAAACAATGTAATAGGCCCTGGAGAAGGAGCGTGAACCAGTCCAACAGGACTTTATTGTTCATTCTGCTACACTCATAGCACTACTCCAGAGGGCTACAGGGAGGGTACCCTGAAGCTCATACCGGAAAGTCCTGTAACACCAGCTCGTTGAAAAGATGTTTCTTTCTCTATTTGTATAACTCTACAGTTCTGCTTAATCCATGAACAGATCACTGATTTTGTAAGGATTATTAACTTCCAGTGGGAGGTGTGATCTGAAAACAGACACAGTTCCTCTCAAGCTTTGGGCAAAAAGTCTTAATGCCCCGTGAAACATTCTCAGACATTTTTACCTGGCTATAGCAATTCAGGGATTTTTTTCCCCCAAGGTCTTAACCTGGAGTGCAATGCTAAGTTATCCATATTTAAGCTTGGCAACCAAGGGGCCACATGCAACAGATTAAGCTTCAGGGCTAAATCTTTACTCAAAGTTGGGTTTGAATAGATTTTTCTGTTAATAGCGGAATAAATTTGCAGGTATGTATCTTCCTCTTTGGTAATGAAGGTGGAAACATTTATCTAGCAGTGTTACAAATCAAAATAATTTTTGGCTGACTTATATACCTGAACACGTAAGAAAAAGAATAAAATGTGTTCCCCCTGAAGCAGAACTTCAGGGAGAAGTTCTGGAGGAGAGGGCTAACTCGCTGTTACCACTAGCACCACCACCACCAAAATCCTTTCTTATTGCTATTGCTACCTGTCCTACTCATTTGGTACTTACTCTATGATCTTTTCTTATCCCTTAATGTCTCAAACATTTGTTTCTTCAACTTTATTGGAAACATATGATGAATAAGATTCCCTTGGTATTCTATTTACAAGCACTGAGAAAACTAAGTGTCTGGAAAGGTCAAAACCAAGTAAACAAATGTGCTTCCATCACTTACATAGTCAATAAATATAACACACAAACTGAAGAACAGATTTCAAAATTTTCCCACCCTTCATGAGGGTGTATAAATAAAAGAGGCTTAACAAAACTTCATCAGGAAGTTCACAGCACTAAAACAACTGGACTGTTTGCCACACCCTACAGCTTGGAATGTGGACAATCAGGATTTAGGGGGATGTGAGGCTCCAACTAAACTAAGATGATGCAAATCATTGCAGTAGATGGGGCAGAAGGTCTGCCCTCCTGCTCAAAAGGCCTGGGAAACAGGAAATACAAGTTCCATTAAGATGGCCTTTCTGTAGCAGAAAAGTAATTGTCCCACGCCAGACACCAGTGAGTGAATATTATTGATGACTCTATGATCAAAGGAGACTTGGCTTTTGCTATGGTGACAGTCATTTGACTGCTGCCTTGAAAATCAACACAAGTTAATAGGTTCATGATAACTGAACAATTACAATGAAAAAAACTTGCTTTTGATCTTTGCTAGGGGTGAACAAAAAAACAGGCCAAGACACGTCCAGGGTGGAAGTAAGTCAGAGTTCTCAGAGGTGTATGCAAGTTAGCTACGCTAGAGTGCATTTTAGTCAATGGAAGGACTGTGTTGGGCATAAAGACATCCAAAGTTTTAGTACCCATTTGCATTTTGAGGCTGTCCAGTATCCTGTTTGGGGACAATTTCCCACAGTGTGTAATCTTGTTGGGAGGCAGTATCTTATTTCTTGCTATGTAGGGCAAAAAGAATAGGGCATACCCTGGCAGCCAGGTAGTAATAATGATTTAATCCCCTCAATTAGATTTTTCCACATGCTCGGAAGCTTGACTCTGTGATGCATACGAAGATAGAAGCAATTCATTCTGAGCAGCAGTGCCCACATCGGGGCCAGATGAGACGCTAAGAGCTGCCCCTTTAGATGAGCCTTCCATCAATATAGTCAGCTCCTGATATCTTTAACCAATATATAAATATATTGGTTAATATGTATGTTTATATATTTAAATATTTATATCCTTAAAAAATATATATATCCTTAAATACATATATCCTAAAGCTAGCCACCATTTATTTCTTTTACTTATTTTAAAACAATGTCATAATTGGCACAGAACATAGATCAACATAAGCAAAATATCCCTGGGGAAATATGGAGAAAATGGGATTGATTATCTCATCTAGATGTCTCCAGTTAAAAGTCTCACAATATTCTGGTATGGGAATTTAGTAATCTATGTCACAGGGTTGTGAAACTGCTAATTCAATTTTCCTGTTTTCACCTGGGGACAAGCCCTGGGAGATCGCATTGTGCCACCAAAGTATGGGCGAAGGAATTCAAGGGCTGCATGGTGGCATGGCTCCTTCTGATAAAATTAGATAGTTTAAAGAAAAGGAATTACAAATTGAAATATCTACATTCAAGAACTGGAAATAGCATACTTATTTGGCTTTTGCCCACTTTCCACTACGCGTTCTCTGTCCTCAGAGCCTTACATCCCCCTAAATCCTTTTCTTATCTGATGGCTCTTTGTCACTTGTTTCAAGGTGATTCTGCTACCATGTCACCTTAGTGATTTCCTTGAAGAGGAAGCCCATTACGCACATGGCTCTCCCCATCCCTTCTTTATCAGACCTGTTCCTGGGGTTAGGTGCCAGTATGGCAAAGGAGGGAAACTACAAATAAAACCTTGCAAATTGGGTTGATGTCATATATCTGGAAAGGAATAAAAGACTTGCTTATTTATATTGGAGAAAATCTGGAGTATATGTGGAAGGAAAGTTTTAGGGTACTCATACAGGCTGAAACATTTTTAGATCACTGGTACCAGTTGCTAAGATAAAATTCTCTCTTGCTATGCTGTGAACATCAGTACTTACATAACTCGGTTAAAACCTTCTCATGTGTGTTTTGAAGAAACTAATCTAGTTAACACCATCTCCAAGTGACTATATGAAGCAACACATTTGAAAAATTATAAGTTTAATGGGTTATGCAATTTTGGACATTTTGTCAACTGTTCTCTTTTCAGTCCCGCCATATCTTCCCCTTAGCTACCTACACGTGGTTCATTTTCCATCACCACGATCAGTCTCACTAGGTTATGAGAAAAGATTAAGGAATAATCTTACACGGACCTTTTAGAATTCTTCCATCCTATCGTCTGAAACCCAAGTCTGTTCTTCCACTTGGCCACAGCAGGAAGAGAGAGTTGAGAATGAAAATATCAAAACTTGTCTTCATACACTCATTAAACACTTCTCTTCAAGACTTCTCCATTCCTTACTCACTTTTCTTTTCCAATAAATTATTGTTCCCTCTCACCACTAGAAGTTGTCCTTGCGATGACCCTAACACTCATGTCTTTGGTAAATTGCCCTTAATAATTCTCTGGGAAGTGTTTTAAAGAATGGGAAATATTTCTTTCCATAGATTTAAGCATATTGCAATTTAATATTTTTCAAAATAGATAAAAATAACGGCAATAGTTTTCATGGAAGGAAAAAAAGAAAAAATATTGGTCTGAAGTCCATAAAGGGTCATAAGACACATAACTATAAATTTTTCTCTTACTCAGAGAGCAAAAGAATAAATGTTAATGTTCTTTAAGAATTAGCATGAAAGCAACTGAAGGGTAACACTTAGGGAAGAATCCCAGGAGAGTAAAAAAACACATCCTCATGGAGAATCTAAAACAATTATACATGATAAATGGGTTGTGGTAAGTAGCTACTATGCACTCGTTTAAAAAAAATACAAAGACACAATATTAAAATATCACTCATGCTAGGTACATGCTATAAATTTACACAAAGTATTACAAATGACTATTTGAAATTTATTGCATGCACCTGCATTCTATAACTTAGAAGTGTATTAGTCAGAGTTCTCCAGAGAAACAGCATCAACAGGATATGCACATATGTTTATAGAGTGAAAAGAATTGGCTCACGGGATTATGGGAGCTAGCAAATACAAAATCTATAAGACAGACCAGGAAGCTGGAAATTCAGCTAAGAGTTGATGCTGCAATCTTGAGCCCAAAGGCTGGAAATTCAGGTAGAATTTCTATATTGCAGTTTGGAGACAGAATTCCTTCTACTTTGGGAATCTTTACTCTTAAGGCCTTCAACTGATTGGATGAGGCCCACCCACATTATGGAGGATAAATTGCTTTCCTCAAAGTCTACTTACTCAAATGTTAATAGCATCCAAAAAAATGTTAGCAACATCTAGACTTTATAGATACATCTAGACTATTGTTTGACCAAACAACTGGGCACCATGGTCTAGCCAAGTTGACACATAAAATTAACCGTCATAGACAGTTTGAAGGGAAAGAATATTTTGTATCTAATCTGATTATAATCGCTTGCAGTTTTTTCTTTTATAGTCATTGTTCTCAATTGATTTGACTAAATATTTGAAATGATTTTGAATATCTTAGATATAGATTCTTGTTTAGTAACTTGTACTATGAGATTTAACCATGCAAATTTCACTGCTGAATATATTTGAATACATTAGGTCCATTCTTTCCTGTAAGTCAGCATCTGGTGGCCCATGCTTTGCTTAGTCACTTAACACAGCAGCCCACATACAGAAATAGTAAAGAACAGAGTAGACAAGTACCAATTAAAATTATACAAATAAGAATTGTGTCCCCAAAAGTGAAAGAATGAGAACATTTTGTTCTGACATATTGAGAATCAGAGAAAATGAATTAAACAGGAAGACATAGCAGGATATTTTAAGTAGAGTAGCAGATTATGAGCCTACATACTAACTGTCATGTGTTACAAGTCACTTCTGTTGCTTAGCAGAGCCTACTCTTAGTTATATCTGAAGACAATGTATCAAGAACTTCTGAAAACATCCCTATCTCATAAAAATCAAACTCCATCGAAACTAATGGCACAAGGCTAACTGTATTGTTTTTTCAGAAACTGGATCTGCTTCTCTCTGATATAACTTGATAATTCATGTGCCACTCAGAATTATTTTTGTTCTATTTCTTGCAACCTATTTCTACATTCAGCACATTAAAAAAGTCATCTAGGGCTGGCCCAGTGGCATAGTGGTTAAGTTCCTGCACTGTGCTTCAGCAGCCTGTGATTCGTGGGTTTGGATCCTGGGCGTGGACCTACACACTGCTCATTAAGCCATGCTGTGGTGGCATCCCACATACAAAATAGAGGAAGATTGGCACAGATGTTGGTTCAGTGACAATCTTCCTTCAGTAAAAAGAGGAAGACTGGCAACAGATGTTAGCTCAGGGCCAATCTTCCTCACCCCATACCCCCCCAAAAGTCATCTAAACAGATTGTCAAGTGGATAACAAAAGAAAGCCAAATATATTAATGACCCGTGTCTGGGCTCCAATAAACAGGTTTTATTTTTATTTGTTTGTTTTTGTTTTTCTAATGAACACAGATGGAATATATTGCTCTGAATTTTTAGTGTGATAAGTAAAATTCCCTTTTACAGCACCATAAGCCATTTTATATTACTTTAGTAGTTTCACGAATGTCTCGTTTTATTGAGATTCTGTCTGTGTCCAGTAGAAGGAGTGCTCAGCTGAAAAGAAAATGTAATAGACTTAAAAACAAAATTTTTAAAATGCGAGCAGCCCTGGGACACCATAAGTCTACCCCAGAGATTGGAAGCTCTGGAGCTGGGCTGCAGTCTGTGCCTGTGTGGTGTTACTTAACTTGACTCAGAATGTAGCCATTAGGATGCAAACTAAACAGTGGGCCTGGACTCCGCTTTTGATGACTTTGTCCCTGGGAGGTTGTCAAAAGTGCTTGTCAGGTTTTTGGTAGCTAATGTCTCTAGAGGAAAAATTGCCCCCAAAGCTGGGGTCACCTATCTGGACTTTCATCTCCTTTTGGATCTTGATCTGATAGTGCTTCATTATTTTGTGAGCTTTCCAGCGCCATCTGGCTAAGGGCTTTTATTCTGTGTCCAGCTTTTCTCCTTATCTCTAGCAGCAATGCGGGTTCAAAATATACAGCCCCACCTTACCAGAAGTAGAGCTGTCTCCATTTCTCAACTCTTTAAATCCATCTTTGTCTCTCTTAAATTCGGACCACCATATTGAAGGCCGAAACTAAGTGCCATATAATCTAGTGTACATACTGTAATGAGGATAATGTTGGTTTTAATATTTCTTATCTCATTTTGCTGAGTTCTGACATGCTTATTTATTTATTGCCTTTGAGCCTCTAGCTGGGGCTTTCTTTCACTTTAAAACGCCTCCTTGCCTCTAGGTTGTCTATTCTCCTGCCCATATTAAGGGTCCAGCTCAAAGCCAATTCCATCCATGACTCCTTCTGCCACCCTTCATCTCCAGTTAATCACTTCCCTTTCTTAAATATCATTTTACTCAGTCTCTGTGTGATACATAGTGTTTCGACTCATTAAGAGTTAGCAAGTATGGTGGACAAGATGATCTTGTTTACCACCCTGGAATTGTAAACTCTCCTGAGACAAGGTGGAAGCTCTTAGTATCTTCCTTTGAGTTTATTTGAGTGCTTTAGACACTATCAGAAATCTAGCACTTGTTAGAGAGGTCACTTAGACTATGTCACAGCAAGTTAGAGATTTTCCATCACTCTGTGGATCCCATAGAATCTTCTGAACATAATTCAATGTGTTTTACTGAAAGAATTTTGACCGGTGTGTTGTGAGGTTTTTCCTTAATTTCTAACAGTTATGACTTTTATTTATTTATTTTTTTTTGAGGAAGGTTAGCCCTGAGCTAACTACTGCAAATCCTCTTTTTTTTTGCTGAGGAAGCCTGGCCCTGAGCTAACATCCATGCCCATCTTCCTCAGCTTTATATGTGGGATGCCTACCACAGCATGGGGTGCCAAGCAGTGTCATGTTCACACCCGGGATCTGAACTGGCGAACCCTGGGCCGCTGAAAATCGGAGCATGTGAACTTAACTGCTGCGCCACTCGGCTGGCCCCTGACTTTTAATGTATATGAAAAATAAAACTTGAAACCCATGATTTCTCAAATATGGTTATGGTAATGCAGGCTCATGAATAACAGGCATGTTAGTGAACAGAGAGAGGGAGTTTACCAAATTCATGAAGATAGTATAAAAATGTGGTAGGCTGATTGCAAAAATAGTTCCCATTTGTTCACAACTGGACTTTGCAGCTCCTTCGATCAAGAGGTGGTGTCCATTTCCCATCTTTTGAATCTAGACTGACCTTGTAACTTGTTTTGGCCAACAGAATGGGGCAGGAGTGACAAGATGCTGGTTCCAAGCTTTGCTTTGGAAGGCTTGTACATTATTGCTCCCTTGCAAAGCAGTTAGAACAAGGAGAGGCTAGTCCACTAGATAATGAGAGACCAAATGGAGCAGAGTTGGGTCTTCCTAGCTGCGGACATCCTAGGCCAGCCAGCTCCCAGGCAAACCCTGGCCAGGTGCAAATGCATGAGTGAGCCCAGTCAAGATGAGCTGTCACTGGCTGAAGTTAACAAAACTGCTCAGCTGACCCACAGACTCAGAAGCAAAATCAAATATTTATTACCATATGCCACTGAGGTTTTGTTGAGTAATATTGTTGTAGCAAGAGATGATGAATACAGAGAACGACCAAAATTTGGGAAACGCTGATTTAGATACCTTACTAGTTATTGTCTTTGATCATTTGATATGTATTCCATAATAGGGCATGCTTCAGAATCAATTCCAGAGCAGGCAGTGGGAGAAAAATACAAAAGTATTCTTTTATCCATTGTAATTCAAATGAGTAAACTTCAGAGTCTGTTTCTTCTACTTTTTATCCTTGTGAAATTCTCTTCCAAATACATTTTCTTACCATTACTCTAGGGTTCTAAAGCAGAGGGTAGATAGGGAAGGAGAATGAGTGAGTGCAAAAGAGATCATCCAAGGGAGGGAGACATTCCAGTCAAAATTACTTTAATAAATATTCATTAATCTCTTTAAATGCTTAAAAGTTTGAGTTCCCTCTATGATAGGTCAGTACCCCAAATACCTTCTGCTCTTGACTTGAACTATTATTTCTCACCTTAACTAGAACAACTCACTTGAAGGAGGTCCTGAATCTATCTTTCAAAATGCTGTGGAATGGGAGGAAGGTTGAGTTTGGAGCCAGAAAGATCTGGTGTGTCTCTTGGCTTCACTCTTGCCACTGTGACCTTGGGTGGGTTACTTTATCTGTGAATCTCAGTTTCCTCTTCTATCAAATGAGGATAATATCATTTTTTAAAGAGACTCAAGATAGTAAACATAAAGTATCTGGTGCAAATACTCATATAAAAACTGGTAGTTATTCCCTCCAAGGCAGCTTGTTCCTTTTACACACTATGTACCTGGTACTCCTATGTTTGACTGGTGGACATACTTCTCCAGCTATCTTATCACAGTCCATTTGGGCTGCTATGGCAAGCTATCATAGGCTGGGTGGCTTATACACAGTAGGTATTTATTTCTGGCAGTTCTGGAGGCTGGGAGTCTAAGATGAGCGTGCCAGCACGGTCAGGTTCTGGAGAGGTCCCTCTTCCTGGTTGCCGACTGCTGTTCTCTCACTGTGTCCTCACGTGGTGGAAAGAAGGCTAAAAAGCTCTCTGGGGTCCCTTTTATAAGAGCACTAATCCCATTCAGGAGGGCTCCACCCTCATGACCTAATTATCTCCCAAAGGCCCATCTCCTAACACCATTACGGGGGGTAAGGATTTCAACACAGGAATTCGGGGGAGGATCCAAACATTCAGTCCATGACACATCCCAAAACACGATGACATTAAACTGATCTGAACTCTTTTCTTCCAAAGTCACTTCTATGAGGTTGGGGACAGGGACTTGGCTTTGCCTGCGGTCACATTCCCAATTTACACTTGTTGCATCAGGTTCAGTTGCTCTGCAGTATTCATTTTATTGAAGTTGTTAAATTGACCACATTTTTCCAGTATTTCCCTAGGTGTTGAAGCTCGGTTCAACACAGTAACCTTCCCAAGATGGTTATCCTTTTCTTCTTATTTTTTAAAACTATTGCTCAAAGTTTTATCTTTTTTTTTTTTTTGACTACAGATACGTCTTTCTAAAACCACCTTGGGCTCCTACAGTCTGAAGTTTTATTAGATGCATGTTGCGTTTGAGGTTGCAAACTTGAATATCAATATGAATTAGAACTCCAAGATGGGAAGGGATCTTGAAGAGATGATTAGTACATTCTTGTCTGGTCAGCATTATTTAGAACCACATAATGCAAAGATTTTGGATCATCTAGGCTTAACCTCCCTGTATTAGTCAGGGTTCTCCTGAGAAACAGAACCAGCATAAACAGATTTATTATAAGGAACTGGCTCACGTGTTTATGGAGGCTGATAAGTCCAAAATCTGCAGAGCTGCTGTCCCAGATTGCAGACTATCAGGCAGGAAGAGCCAACGTGCCAGTTTGAAGGCTTGTAGGCAGGAGAATTCTCTCTTACTTAGGAAGGGTCAGCGTTTTGTTTTATTCAGGCCCTGAGTTGGCTGCATGAAGCCCACCCACATTGTGAAGAGCAATCTGATGTACTCAGTCTGCCAATTTCAATGTTAATCTCATCAAAAACACCCTCACAGAAACAACTAGAATAATGTTTGACTAAGTAGCTGGGCACCTGTGGCCCAGCAAGTTGACACATAAAATTAACCATCACATTCCTCATTCTTCAGAGGAAGATCTGAGGCTTACTGAGGTGTAGAGATTTTCTCAAGGTACAAGTAATGACACGTAAGAACTGAAACACGGATGTGCTGATAAATGTTGAAAAACCAGATCTCCAGAAGAGAGAAAAGAAAGAGAGGGAAAAAAGTCCTAATTTGTAGCATTTGCCAGTTTCCGTGGTGGCAGTAAGAGTATGGTTGGGAAAGAAGGGAGAAAGAATAAAAATACAATGGGAGTTTGCAAGAATGAAATGTGCCACGAACTGAGCAGTGTATTCGTAGCAATTTTCTGTGCCTACAGAACTAAAAGAAGAAAACAATATATTTGAAGTTATTCACTCAGCGTGCGTTGTGATAAACCACATCCCATCGATGGTTAAGGGGTCTGAGGATAAGACCTCAAATCGGAGACAGGAATCCACTTGGATAGTTCTTAGAAAAATTGAAGTCAGTTCAACTTACAGAATATGTGAAAGCTTCATCATTTAACAACCCTTTATGAGAAGCAAACTCAGTCCCCGTAGGTGTGACTTTAACACATCACCCACCGCAGATTCAGTCAGATAGAATCCATTTTGTTCCTGGCCCTGGCAAGTGGGCCCGAGCAGCTCCTTGAAAATAGGCAAGGGAGTTTTCCTCTAACTGTACTACCAGGGAAACAGGATTAAAACAAAGTTTGCTTTTAATTACAAATTTTAAGACATCAAAACTAAAAACTGGGACCTATTCCAATTTTGAAAATCCTACTTTGAACTGCCTCTGTTCAAACTCTAAAGCAGTGGATTTCATACTGAGAGTGAGAATGAATGTTATAGATTTGAGAACCACTTCTATTGACGTTTCAGGTTTAAATGATTAAGTAGCCCACACATGCAAAGTTTAATATACAAAATTTATAGTAATCCATATCAAATGACAAATATCAGTATTTTCTTGAGCTCTTCTTCTTATTTCTAGAAGTTCTCCCCATGTACAAATGTTGCAATCTGGAAGTAATTCTGGAAAAATCTTGTGAGTTAGAAGGGCTAGAAATTTGATTTAAAAAACAAATAAACAAATCCTTATTTAACTGTGGCTAGAATCAACTGTTCTGTGTTTGTATTCCAAGAAGTATCCTGTGATGTGAACATCTCTCTCCCAAAGCAGAGTATCATCTCCTTGCCAAGATGCGCTCAGAGATGCTAAAGAATTAGCAGATGCGTGGATTTTAAAGCGTGGTCTGCCCCCCCGCAGCATCAGCAAATTCTTCTTAGATCTGCAAATTCGTGGCTCCACCTAAGACCTACTGAATCAGAAACTTTGAGGGTTAGAGCCCAGCGGTGTCTTAACAAGCCCTCCAGATAATTCTGATGCAGGCTAAAGTTTGAGAATCACTACGACAGATGACGATTTCCTTTATAAGACCAACGCCCTGTAGAAACCAGTTTGGCATCCCCCTCTCATAAGGCAAAAGTAAGAGCAAAACAGAGTTCATGAAGGAAAGAGGGTTCTACTTTAGTGCAGAGTTAGATTATATACCTTCAACTAATCACTCACCACTTGCTTTTTCTCTCTCCCAAGAAAACAAGTCGTTCTAATTCCTAGTACCTCAGATTTGAAGAATCATGAACGACTGTGATGATGTTTCTCCCGAAGGGCTGTCTAGATCCCTCCTGGACTGGGGTCCTCATATGTCATTCCCAGGTTCAGTGATTCCCTAGGACTCACAGGAGTCAACATATAGTTGTACTTACAGCTGTGATTCATTACAGGGAAAGGATGCAAAGCACAATCAGCCAAGAGAAAGGCATCAGGGCCAAAGTCTGGAGGAAAACAGCCACAAGCTTCCGAGGGTTCTTTCCCAGGGGAATTACACAGACTGCGCCGAATTCCTGCAGCTACTACTTGCAACAACACATGTGAAGTGTTACCAACCGGAGAAACCCGTTAGAGACCTATCGCTCAGGATTTTTATTGGGAGTTGATCACATAGGCACCCTTGGCTTAGCATGTGTCAAAATGTCAGAATCTCAGAAGGAAAGCAGGTGTTGATCATAAACCACATTGTTTGCATAAGCAGTTAGTCACAGGGAGTCACTCTGACCAGTTCTGGGAATGGTGAGAACCCTTCCGAAATTCAAGTTTCCAGATGCCAGCGAAGAGCCAACTATGTAAGCAGACCTTTCAAAGGAAAGCAGTCAGACCTGCTATGTCAACTGTTTTCTGCACACCTCCTGTCTGTTTCCTTTATCTGTAAAATGGTAATGATGACCTATTTTATATGGTTGTTATCAAGATTAAATGAGACAATACATGTAAAATATGTAGGACTCCGACACAGAATAAGCCCTTAAAGCATGTTAACTAAAGTTGATACAGTTTGTGTTGAAGAGCACACCCAGGCACCAGAACCAGATGTTGGCAGTCAGGGGTGGATCCTAGTTAATCTTTTTCTTTTCCCTGGTGCCCACCACATTGTCCAGAATACAGTAGATGCTCCTTAAGTATTCAATGATGACGGTAGTGATGGATTCTCCAACCTAATCCCTCTGTTTTACCTTTCAAGTCCTATGTGGATTTCTTACAACTAATTTAGTCTTGAGTCAGTCTTTAGAAAGTTCCACTATGTAGAAGACTTACTTTCCACGGTCACCAATAATGGACTTCTCTCCAAAGTTGTGCCCAAGAACATACACCTATAATTTGTCTGGAACCTTCTAGGTCCTGCTGTATTTGACACCTAAACCTTTTCTGAGCTCAGATTTCAGGATAAGATATTGTCTGTCTCTCACCTGAAACTTTCTAAGTCTAAAAGGGAGATAATCACCATCATTTCTAAAAGAGCCCTCTTGTTTCTGTGAGTTGTATCATTTATGAGTGAGTTGTATCATCATTTATGAGGTTTATAATCTTGGAGTTATTTTGAATTCTTCTTGCCTCTGTAAAGTCACCAAGTCTAGCTTACTGCTTATTGCATAGAGCCCTCCTTGGTTTTAGAAGTATAGGGAATCATCATTATCAAGCTTCTTCAGAGCAAGACCTTCGAGCAGGTCGTTCTGCTGTTTAGCATCCTTGCATTTGAAGATCCTTATATACACCATCTTAAATGAGCATGTTTCATCATCACAGTATCCCTTAGCTATTAATAAAAAAGTCTACTATATATTAAAACTGTCAAAAGTGTATATTAAATAAATTTTAACTCCTTGGCCTATCCTTAAGATCTATATAACATGTTTTTTCTAAAAATTCCCTACCTTCAGCCGAGAAGGGCTCCTGTTACTACGAAAAGTAAGCTATTCTCCTAACCAGTCTAAGTCCAATAGCTTCTTCAAAGCCGAACTCTGCTGATTTCAAGTCTGCTTTACCTTCAAGTTTTCAAAGAAAGATGGTGTCTGGATCAGGGAGGACAAGCCACAAAGAAGGGTGGGACACCTTCTGCTGTGCTTTGTTGACCCAGTCAACAGGGCTCAGGGTAGAGGCTGGCTGTGAGAGGTCGGTGTGGATGAACCAGTGGCTGCAACGGAGGGAGCAAGGTTCCAAGACACACATTTGGCCTGATCAGGGGCCTACAGAAAGCATGCTGAACTTTTTCTCCATTTTCCTTTCTCTTAAAGGCCAAGGAAAGAGTCTGTGGAACATTAACATATTAGGTAGGAAGAGAGCTGACAGGGGTCATTGAGAGACCAACTCACTCATTTTACAGGCGAGGAACATGAAGCACAGAGAGATCAAGTGATGGCAGCCCTCTCACTTGCCAAATTGGTTATTTTGTGAGAATTTTGAAAAGAGATATCTTACTCAAGATACTTTACTTCCATTAGGTGAAATTTTGTTCGCGGTAGAGCTCGGACTCGACCTTGGGCTTCTTTAGGTTAAGACCTGTGCACATACACCATGATGTCTCCCCATCACACTATTGCTGCCCTGGGATTTTTTTATAGCCCATTTCTGCATGAACGTTTTTTAAGTCCTCAAACTGAATATGAGTTACATGAAAGAAGGAACGATTTCTTCCATTTTCTTTGGTTCCCCATAGTGGCATTGTGTTGTAGGCCCTCAATGAACATGTCTTGAGTAAATACTGCCTACAGTGTGTTATGCCCTGGAGGCTGTTCGTCCACACTTGTCAATCTTGCCCTCAAGGGCTGGTCCCTTCCTGCACGGGTCTTATTCTTATGAGCAGTAGTAGCATTGATGAATTGGTACATAGCTAACAGATGAAAAGCTCCTAAGGTTCAGCTGATGGTTCACCGTTTGCTTCTGCTCATTTCTTTGCCCCTTTGCTTGTAAGCTGAACATGCTCCATGTCCATCTGTGTCCAATCATTAGTTGAGTACCACAGATTCTTCCTTCCACATGTCTTTCTAGGGAGCTCCTGTATTTTCTTTTTTGTTACCGTCACATATGAAGCCCCTTCCTTTTTCCCCTAAGAAAAGTTTTTTCACAGTTACACAAGTATAAATAAATGACTTGGATTAAGTAATTCTAGGGTCACCTCCAGACCTTTCCACCCACTGATCTCTGCCTGAAACACATTGCCCCATGCTCCTCTTTTGACTGCTTATGCCTAATCACACCCTAGCTCAGTCTTCCCCCCCAGACGGCCTCCTGTAACCTCTCAACCTGTGATGGGATGTCTTGCAGCACCTGGTACTTACCTCAGTTATCCTGCTCCATTCACTCATCCAGCAAGAACTGGGTCTCCACCACGTGGGAAGCACCTGCTGCCTCTGGAGACATTCATATGAATACGGAAACACAGTTCCACCCTATTCTTCACATCACGGATGTTGCATTGTATCTGTCTATTTGTGTTTCTGTTTTCTGTAGTGAACAGTAATTACTTTGAAGGAAAGACTGCCATATTTACTATATATGCAGCACCTCACCAAAACTCAATAGATATTTGAGTAATAACTACAGTGAGGGGCCAGCCTCGTGGCTGAGTGATTAAGTTCAGGAGCTCTGCTTTGGTGGCCTTGGGTTCACTGGTTCGGATCCTGGGTGCGGATATAGCACTGCTCATCAGGCTATGCTGAGGTGGCGTCCCACGTAGCAGACCCAGAAGGACCTACATCTAGAATATACAACGATGTACTGAGGGGCTTTGGGGAGAAGAAGAAAAAAAAGATTGCCAACAGATGTTAGCTCAGGTGCCAATCTTCAATAAATAAATAAATAGATAAATAAAATGAATAATCAAAAGTTCCTCTGACTCATGGTTCTAAACATATTTGACTCCAAAGTGGCTTCTGCCCTTCATTATGGACAGATGTCTTTGGCACCAGTGGTGTAAAAAAAAACAGAAAAGAAAGAAAAAAATCTTTGAACAAACGTAGAAACAAACAAAACTAATCCAATAAAAAATGAATAATGAAGTATGTACATTAATCTACATGCAACAAAAAATTCAAGATGCCACATTCAATAGTACTATCCATGTCACAAGTACCGAAAACCAGTTGGTTTTGCTCAGTGTTTAAATCAATCACCAAGCCCACATCATATTCACACAGGAAATTTCAAAATGTTTTTGAAAAGTATATGCTAATAAAAAATTGTGTTGAACTAAAAAGTTTACCAAATTTAAAGAGAAATTTAAAGAGATTGCACATTATGTGTTCGTTTCCTTTTATTCAAGATTTTAAGTTGTTTTAAAGGCCTCTAGCACTAACATTTACAACATGACACACACAGGGTCAGTTTATTCATTTTGAGATGGCTCAGGTTCAGGATAAGTAAAAATCGAACGTTACTACCCAAACACTTCCCTCCAACCTCAACGTTTCATCTCCTATTTAAATAATTGCACTAATGGTCATTTGAAATGTGTTTCCCGCGATGGCCACTGGATGGCAGTGGCAGATCACAATATCAGTGGCATTTGGCGTGGTGCGGTCTTTCGTTTTTATTTTCCCTAGGTGTAGAACAAGCAGTTCTTTGAAGAACAAACAATTAAAGAGACTTTTTAGAATTAAGATTAACAATCAAATCTTTTTTTAAAATGTGAATGGAATGTAATGAACCCCCCTCAACTGTTTACTTGAAGTAAATGAAATTTTAGCATATATTTTCTTCCTCAGTTCTGTATTTCTGCATAGTGGCCAAGAGCACAAGCTTTATAATTAGACAGATATGGGATTGAATTTTTTCTTCAGAAACAACCAAGAATTTTATCTTAGGCAAATTGCTAAATCTTCTTAAACCTTCATTTTCAAATCTGTAAACACTTCTTATACCACCTACCCCTATCGTGTATTAAATACAAAGATGTTTGCAAAGGGCTTAGGCCACATAGTTCTCAATAAATGCTAGCTCTAGTAGTAATATAATATTTTATTGTTAGATTCAGAATCTTGGCAGGTGAGAAATACAAAGCCTTTGAAATAAAAAGCCTTCACCTTGAGCTTAAAGAAGGAGAGAGAAAGAAAAATATAAAGAACAGATAAAAGGGGAGTTTCAAGCCGCCTGGTGGTGTAGTGGTTAAGTTCATGCGTTCCACTTTGGTGGCATGGGCTTCGTGACCTGGATTCTGGTGCAAACCTACACATCACTCATCAAGCCATGCTGTGGCAGAGTCCCACATATGAAATAGAGGAAGATGTTAGCTCAGCAACATTCTTCCTCAGGCAAAAAGAGGAAGAGTGGCAATGAATGTTAATTCAGGGCCAATCTTCCTCATCACACACACACACACACACACACACACACACAAAAGGTGGGGGAGGGGAGTTTCTAACAGGTTTTTGCAAGAGAAGGAGCAATATATAGTGAACAAAGAACATCATTTTTAGAGCTGTAGTGACCAGAGCTGGAATACTAACTCTGCTGTTCGCCAGCTATAAGACCACACATTCATTACTTTGTATCACTTCGTTTCAGTTTCTTTATTTGTAAATCAGAACTCAAAACATAACATCTTTAGGGCTAATAGGAGATAAAACAAGCTAATACATGTAAAGTGCTAGACAAATAGTGGGTATTCCAGTTTGCTATTTCTCTTCTTTGCAGACTTTTATAAAAACCTACAAAGAAACTGCATATTAAATTTTCATTTTAATATTTTCCTGGGACTGAGGCTGTCTCAGAAGTCTATAGAATACCCAGATCGAGCAAACCCCTATATGTTTCTTCATGTAAATGTTAATATTACAGGTTTTCATAATTTAAAAACTTTTATCCAAGCTTATAAATTATCTTTAATCTTCGACAGCTTTCTTTAAACTCCTATTCTCTGCGTAGGATGTTAATGAGTATTGAGATGACAAGACAAGGCAGTCTAAGGAATGAGAAAAGACGTAGAGGATTAATCCACTAAATGGAAACATTGCCACTACATGATCTATGTTTAAAAAGATTATAAGAAATGAACTCTTTCAAAGTGATGCCTAAGGATTTTCTTCCTGGGGGTTAAGAGAATTAAATTACAGACTAAAAGGAAGTAAAAAAACAGACAAATTGTGTCAAGACTAGTTGAGCAATGCTGACTAAACAGGTGATACAAGTGATGCAAAGAATACTGATAATGACAATGTGAAGAGCTTTCTATGTGCCTGCTCTTTAATATAGAAACAGAATTTCCATACATTAGAATCCGTGTATTCAATCATAGGAAGATCAGTAGTATAGAATACTATTCCCATTTGCAGAAGAGGATCTATGCCAAGAAAAGAGAAATCTTGGAATGTTTGTTTTCAACAACAGTATCAGCAATCTCCTCATTCTCCATATTTTTCTTCGTTTTCAAAAAGAGAAGTATGTATATTTCAAAATGTGGGGAAAACTTAACCTGCGTATTGTCAAACCGATTCTTCTACCAATGAACAGCCTGGGGCCTTCAGAGATTCAGCGAGCTGTCCCTGGCTTCACAGGCTGTTAGTGGCACAACTTGTTTAATTCCTAATCCAATATTCCTTCGATTTTAGCATTCTGCCACAAGAAGAACCCGCAATTAGACTCTAGTTAGTTTATTTATTTGTCATTGACTGTGATGCCTTCTTTGACATAGTAGACCAAAGAGTTGCTGATGGTAAAAGCAAGCAGACCATAAATGAAAATCCCACTTTATGGATCCAAATTAAAAGAATGCTTTCAGGGGACAGTTTTAGAGATCTGCAGGGATTCGTGGTCTTTTCATTTCTTATTTATTCATGAAACAAAGGTGTAAATAACCTAAAATACTTCACAAAGGCTATTTTAGCTGCTGCTGATCTTGAAAACCAGCTGAGGGAATAATGGAATAACAGCCCGACGTAGGGGATAAACCGGGTGGAAAGCCACACACTTTCCTGACTTGGTTGTCCTTTCAGTCTTGCCTTTCATTCTTCCCAGGGCGCTAGAAAGGCGTTCAGATGTCTCCATTATGCTGCTCACTCCCGCTGGCCAAATAGGCTGGAGTTTCTCATTAATTTAATGGGGAGTTGCTAAGCTCTTACCGTTCTCACCAGGAAATGCACCATGGGCAGCGCTATCTGTCACTCCCAATTTATGATTGTCTGATGGCTAAAAGTGCTGTTGTTCTTGGCCCATCTCAAGGAATCCACTCTCTTTGGGTAGGCTTTGGACATAGGCGATTTGATATAGAAACAGCGCATTTTAAGTGTCAAATAATAGACAAAAACATGTTAATGAAGTTTCTTTTTAAATAATTGTGTTCTTTAAAAAAATGGATTTTGGGGGGACTTAATTCAAATGATATTAGAGTGTAGTTCAGAGATTATGCTTTCTTTTTTTAAGGTTGTGGGCAAGGCTCCTATTTTTGTAATTTGCGGATTAAATGCTAATTTAAAGGAAATTTACAAAATATACCTACTCTTTTAGAAATTCCATTATAAATCAAACTAAAATATCCGACAGAACTGGGTAATTAACCTTCACATTTAAAGATGAGGAATTTGAGGCTAAGAGAAGTTAAGCAATTGGGCACAGGTTACATGGCCAGTTAGATTCAGGGGTGGGTGGAAGCCAGACCGTATAATTCCTCAGCTGGCACATGGCTTTTCACTACACCAAGTAGTTCTTGGCTGGACCTATTTCGAAGTTGGTTCACCTGGGAGATTGAAGGAATTAGGCAAATTGCTCTCATACATTACGATTATTGCTGGAGGTGGAGGTGGCAGGGGTGCGAGGGGGTTGAGTGTGGAAGGGAAGCATAACTAGTTTGATCCTATTTTATAAAGAGGATGCCATTTGAAACTACCATGGGTTGGATGCTAATGGAGGTAGGTCTGGTACAATGGGAAGATCATGAACTCTGAGGGGTCTTCCAATATGCAACTTCAGATTTGTTTGGCTGGGGGTCATGTAGGGGTGGTTACTGGATCTCTTGACTCTTAGTTTCCTCAAGTACGAATAGGAATAAAAACCTAAGCCTCAGAAGGGTTGTTTAAGGGCTAAATTGGATAAAATATGTTAAGCACCTAGCAGCGTGATTCGCTTATATTTGTGTAATGGAGCCCTAAGTGACCAGTGACCCGCAAGTGGGTCCTCTCTCCAGGAGCTGTTGCACCAGTAGAATGAGACTAGGTTTGGAAGAGCAGAGACTTTATCCATTGATCAACGAATGGAGGAGGCAGAGATCATGCTTTAAGACATCTTTTCCCTGAAGGGAAAGTGAGCAGGGTTCTTATGGGACGTGAAGGGGGAGGGGTCTCCGTGTCATCGCTCTGGGCGGGGGTATTTGGGGCATGTGCAGATCTTCCTTGCTTGCACACAGCACCTTTTGCACACTTTTCCTGTTGTGCATGGCACCCTGTTGCCATCTCGGACCTTTCTGGTTTGGACCCATTCTGTGGCTTGGCCATCTGGCAATGTTCTGCTTGGGTTCCTATAAGCAAGCACAACTTAAAACAAAGCATTAGACACAGAAAATGTTTTAGGGACTTCTCTGGGTGACATTTGGTGTTTAATAAGCATTAGAATTAATTTACCAGGCTTCCCAGGAATTCACCATGTAAACTCAATCTGAGATTAAAGCCAGGCATGAAAGGAAGAAGTGAGGGAGGCTCTGAATCTGGTATTTTCTACAGTTTGACAAATGAACCATGAAACTTTTAAAATAATGGGAGCACTTCAGTGTACTCATTTTGCTTGTCCAGGAAATACAACGCCTTTTAATAAGTTAGCAAATCACAAGGCTTTCCAGGTCTGTGTTTCCTAAGCAATCTATCTCGCTTTAGAACATCTCAATCTCAGCAGTTGCTAGAATATAATAGGAACAAATGCAGGAGGCGCCAAAGAAAGCCTAAAAGTAATGCGTTTCAGCTGAGAAGGCTTTTTTGACAAAAAGTTATATCACTATATCTTTTGTGTGTGTGTGTGCTATGGTTGGAGGCCAGATGATTCTCATTTGTCCTGTGATTGTATTTTCTGCATATTATTGATCCGAGGCAAATAGCATTCAGAGAAGAGAGTGTTCTCTTAAGCTTTTGCCCTTTCATCTGCCAGGAAAAACCATCAAATGAGCAATTTGGAGATCTGTCTGATTGTCATTCTTCCCAAGGTTTGCCATATGGATGGGCATTGAAAGAACACGTGCTCCATTGGTCTTAAGAGAATTAACAACAATGTATTTTCAATTAAATGTGGACAATCTCGTCCGCCTAGGGTTCGTGAAGTTCTTGGGAAATATCACTGAAGAAGACACAGTTGTCCTCAGGGAGCTCACAATTTAGTGCTCATTTATTGAGCTCCTATAATTTATAGAGCTGACTTTGTAGTCAAGAAGATGAAAGAGGATCTGCAAACCAGCGTTTGTAGAGAAGCAGGTTTCCTAATTTTAAGGAGCAATTTCCTATACAAATGTTTCCTGCAACATAACAGAAGCTTATGGGAAGAGAAAGGAATAATTTAACTCTTCTTTTTTTTGGTGGAAGTTTGATAATACATGTCCACCTTTGCAGGAATTTACTTTTAGCTGAAGGATATCCAGATTGCCTTTTGTCCTCTTTGAGCATTCATTGCCTCAACCCAACGTTTAGATGGATAGGCTGTTTAGAAGTTTGACTAGAATGGTTTTGATGGGGTTTAGGACACACTACCCCAAAATATGGCATCTTAGCATATTGAATATTTTAAGCCGAAGGAGTTTGAGAAAATGACAGAAGCTGGAAGGTGATTCTGATCCCCGTTCCCTGGCCTACCACTTCCCAAACAGGCCATAAAATCCTCCTGTGAGAGGTGCCCTCCCTATGCCTGGAGGAAAGGAACATCCTTATCTCTGAAGACAAAGGAACATCGAGAAGAATCCTAACAAGCAGGCCTTGAGAAGTCTCCCCCAGTTGACTATAATTAGCTCATACTCCATAACCTATGTCCGCTCTTCATCAAAACTAGCCTAAAATACTCAGGTCTAACCATTTCTTTGGGTCTTTTCCTTATGAAGTCTCCTGTGTCATGTAAAACTTACATTAAATATATTTGTATGCTTTTCTCCTGTTAATCTGTCTTTGTCAGTTTAATTTGCAGACCCAGCCGGGAACTCTAAGAGGGTCAAGGAAAAGTTTGCCCTCCCCTGCAGTTTCTCTATTTTTCCTTCCTCCTTCCTTCCTCCCTCTCTTTCCTCCCTCCTTCCTTCACTGCTAAACACCCTTAATGATTATTAGTCCCGACCTGAAAAGTCACAAATGAATTATACCTGTTTTGTGTAGAGTGAGAGACAAGAGTGTATTAAATGTTTCAAGAGAGTATTCACAAAGGGTAATAGGGATGCAAAAAAGAGAGTGGATTGAAATTTGAGTAACTTACAATTGGGAACAAAAGTGAACTATGCCACCTTCAAACTTTTACTTCTAGAGCTTCGATATAGAGCTATCATCAATTTCGAGCCTTTGTTAGTGGTAGTATTGAGGAGATTAAGCAAATTCAGCTTCCTACTCATGAGAGAAGTGATGTCCCAGGAACATCAAGAGGGGAAAAAAAGTAGACCTTTGTAGGAGAGGAAAAAACCCTCTTCCTCTACCCTCCTAGGTTCAAAGGCTGGGACCCACAAGTCAAATCAATGAAAGACAGATTAACAAGAGAAAAAACTGTTTTAATTACTTAAGCATGCATGGGAGTTCACAAAGAAAAAGGTGGGTCAAAGATGCGGCCAGATGATTGAGGCTTACGTACCATCTTAGGCTAAACAAGCAAGAGGGGTTTGACACTTCTTGGTGGGCAGGCAAGTTATGGGAAGGGCAGGGGAGGACTGGGATGGTGCATGAGGGGTGTCTTGTTGTGTAGATAAGTGTCTCTCAGGTGAGGAGCTATCTCTCTGGAGTAGCTCTCTCTGGTGTGGAGACATTGCTACAAATGGAAACTTCCTTTATAAATGTAAATTTCCTTTACCAAAGGGGAAATTTACACACTATTTTTCTAGGTGGTTAGGGGGAGGCAAAGAGCTTTCTCTGAGTCTGCTGGTTCTCAATTGCCTTTAGTGCAAAATAATCCATATGCCAAAGAGGCATATTTTGTGATGGCATGTTCTGATACCCTTTACCTTGAATAGGGTGTAGGATTTAGCCAGGTGGAGAAAATATCAAGGATTTTCAAGCAGAGATAAGATCAAAGCAAAAGAAAAGGAAAAGTATGAAAGAATATAGGTCAAGTGGAAGTGTACCCTTTATTTAACAGTGTGGATCATTTTAAACAAATAAAATAAGAGTGAAACCACTAAGCAAGTTCCTTCTCAAAAGAAAGAGGATATAGGACGGGGTGAGGGCCACACAAGTTACAAAGATGATAACGTGTTTGCAAGAGGGGTATTTAGTACTGCTTGGTGTTTATAAAGAAAGTACAGCTGACAGATTTGCTATTAATAGAAAAACAAATGGTTGGAAAATATAGCATCATTGTGAAATTTGCAGTGATGTCAAAACAGCAGTTGGCAAAATGTCCGTGGTGTTTAAACTGTTTTATCAGAATCACCTCTTCAAAGGGTCCCGTGTTTTCTCAGAGGGATGGTAAACTCAGGTGAGGTTGGAAAGTCAGGTTGGGGTCACAAGCTTTGAAGGCCGTTCTCAGGAGTTCTAACTTTCTGCAATAGGCAGACAAATGGGATGATCGAACAGTGTTCTGGAAAGGTCTTTCAGGCTGAGGTTTGGATTGGATAGGGAAGGAGACTGGTAGCAAGGAGGTCTGTTGGTAGGTTGTAGAAGCCCTGTGAAGAGCCATGAAGGACAGAGCAGCACTGTCACAGCAGGCTTGGAGCAGAGTGGTAGACCCTGAACACACTACAGAGTTAGGGCTGCCAGGTTGGGACGTGGATGAAGCAGGGAAGAAAGTCAAAAGTGTTTTCTGGTCCTTGGTACCAGTAGTGATAAAGATGGAGGTGATGTGTTAACAATTTCTTCCAATAAGCAATAACTTCTAAAATGTTTTTCAGAATTGCTCCCAATTTAGTGAGTGAAAATAGGAAAAAACAAGAAAGGCTCAATAAAACTCACTGAAAATCTACAAGGCTACAAAGCAGAAGAAGCAAAGGAAATGATAAGAAAATAAAAATATCAAAATTTGATTACAACAATAGCTTAGGTAAAAATCTTGAGTTTCATTTTATTATATCTAAGAGATTTGACAATGCAAGAAAAATTATTAAGAGGAATACAAACAGATCTTTTAAAACAATCATATAGGACAAAAATTTAGAAGTGTACGGCAATAGAGAGTGAGAAAGCAGCCAAAAGGTAAAAGATTTGGGGCTTACTTCTACTTTCACTATATAATGACCTCCCCCAATTAACACTAGTTCCTAGCATTTTCACTTTTTTATTTCTATTTTGAAATTATTTTTAATATTAATGACATATAATTATAGTGATTATCTTTTTTGTAATACATACTTTATTAAAGATTGTTAATTGTATATTTGGGAGCTGAATGTTTTCAAACAAAATTATTTCTCCAAATTTTAGTGAGAATTAATAGAAAAAGTTTCAATATAAAGTTTCTCTATGGTAGCATTTAAGGAACCTATCAGATCCGTACATTTTGAATGACGTGTGTACTGTAACAATTGGGTCGTCTCTGTCCCGTTGACTGGGTCAACAGTAGTACATGCTGATATCTAGGTATGTGAGAGCAGGAATAATAGAAACAAGGATAGTGACGTAGGAGACAGAAACTTTATCTTTATCTTCTTGGGGTTCTTTTTGGCTGGGCTTGAGAATTAAATTGACATAAGACAGATCAACACGAGAAAAGCATATGGATTTATCTAATGCAAGTTTTACATAACATGGGAGCCTGCATGAGGAATGAAACCCAAAGAAATGGTGAAAACTGCTTGCTTTTATATAAGTGGAACAAAGAGAGGCAATTGCTGAAAAGTGACAAAATTGTGTAGGGAAGTCAAAGGACAATAAGAATTATTTTAACAAGTCTGTTTGTATAGAATTCTCTAGGTCTCAGCTTCTTGTCTTTGATAAGACTGTTACCTTC
The DNA here is from genome assembly GCF_021613505.1 of Equus quagga. NCBI lineage: Eukaryota > Metazoa > Chordata > Mammalia > Perissodactyla > Equidae > Equus > Equus quagga. The sequence goes on along the minus strand of NC_060287.1, from coordinate 14,072,342 downwards.
CTTCTGGTACAGGGAGGGCCCCTTTCATATGGGAATTTCATCTCCTTCTTTTAAGAAAAAGCAAGAGGTTCAGACAGTTTTTCCTGTATTTGCTGCTTTTCAAGTGCCTTTAATTCAAAACAGTCAACATGCCAGAGCAGCATGTTTGGGGCGGCCTGTTCTGAACTCCGTCCGTGCCCTGGTCCTGTCCCAGTTTAGTCAAGATGTTCTCCACCATCGTCCAGGAGATCAGGGAATTCACAATGTAGTGGTTCGAGGATTTTTTGTGGATTTGTCAGACTGCAATTTGGAAGAGAAACACGTCGTGAGTGAATGTGTGTGTGCGTGTATGTGTGTGTGTGTCTGTCCCCGAAAACAGTACAGTGGCTTTCTCCAATGCAAAACAACAATCTCAAGAAAAACCTGTAGATCCCTGGAATGAAATGTGGTCTGAGGATGCTCATGGCACAGGACCAGCATGAACAAACTCACTTTGAACTGTGGCAGTTGAGAAATGTTTAGGCCAGTATTAGTAAGTGCTGTCCTTACATCCATCTAATGACTGGATCACTAAGATCATCCAAAAACATTTATTAAATGCTGAGGTATAAGATACCACGCTAGGAATACACTGGATTGAAAAAAAAAAAAAAAAAAGAGGGAACAAGACCCAGTCACTGTCTGAGAACAGCTTATAAACTAATGTGAGCGAGAGGGACAGACAGAGGAGCTTAGATAGGGAGCTTCATGGGAGAAGGATGGAATCCCATGTGGGGATGAGGAAGGGGCAAGGGCCATATTGGCCTTTTTTCTTTGCCACTTCATATTTATTTTTATTGAGGTATATCTTACATAAAGGTAAATCGCAGATCTTAACTGTTACAGGTTAGGGTATTTTGACAAATGTAGGACCCACATTATGTAGCCCACGCACTTACAGAACACTGTTGTCATGCAGGCACTCTTTGCCCCTCCTACCAGAGGAAACACTGCTCTGATTTCTTTCACCACCGAAGAATTTTGTCTAGTCTTGAACGTCATCTAAATAGAATAAGACAGCAAATACTGTTGTGTCTGTCTTCTTTTGCTCAGCAGAATGCTCTTGAGGTTCATTCACGTTGTAGCACATATCAGTAGTTGATTCCTCTTTATTTCTGAGTAGTATTCCATTTTATGAATATGTCGCAATTTGTTTATCTGTTATCTTATTGATAGACATTTGATGGTTCCCACTCTTTAGCATTAGTGAATAAAGGTGCTGCGAACTTTCTTGTACAAATCTTTCTGTACAATATGCCCTTACTTCTCTTGAGTGATACCTAGCGGAACTGTTAGATCATAATGTAGGCACATGTTTAACTTTATAAGAAACAGCCAAATATTTGTCTAAAGTGGTTGTACCATTTTATCCTTCCATCAGCAGTGTATAAGGATTCTGGTTGCTCCATATCCTCACCAACTTTTGGTGTTGTCAGCCTTATTGATTTTAAATATTCTAGTTTGTGTGTTGCATCATTTTATTATGGTTTTAAGTTGCCTTTCTTGAATGACTACATAAGGTCTAGCACTTTTTCATGTACTTATTGGTTACTCATGTATCTTCTTTTTCAGTGGCTTTTGAGTTTTTTGGATGAAATTTTGACAGCTGGTGTTCAGAGGTAGAGAGAGTATTCCAAATATAGGAATAAGTATGGGACAAAAAATGACAACTTTTGTCCAGGTGGGTACGTTGGCTAGTATTACTGATAAAAATGATCACTAGAAGATGTTCATCAATGTTTCTCAGTCAATTTTGCTACAAATTAAATCAATTTTTTTGTTTGCTTTACTTTTCCTGCTTTTTAGTTATTAGGCAAGTGATACATTTTTAAGTTGAACATTTAGATAATGAGAATTCATGGAAAAAAATAAAGGTCAACTAAAAGTATACTACATAGAGATAGCTGATCATAATATTCTAGTTAGTGGTATCTTTCTGGGCTCCTCTCACTCTCTTATGCACATACCAGAGAGAATACAAAAATAGGACTTCACAGTCCTTACTAATTAGTAAACTCATTCTTAATTAACACTATATAATAAACATATTTCTATAGATTTAAATATTCTTCTGTGACAATTTAAAATGGCTGAATTTATTTAATTGCATAAATTATCAATTTATGTACAAATTTTATAATGTTAGACATTTTAGTTGCTTCCCACTTTTCACATAGGAGTAGTAATTCAATAAACATTTATTGTAGCTAACTCTTCAAACATTTATGGAAGAACCCATCTTTTCTGTACTGGAATTGAAAGGTAACTTTTACCACATATTGAATTCCTGTAAATATCTGAGTCTCTTTCTGAATTTTACGTTGTTTCATTGACCTGCCTGCTCTTTCTGTATTTATTCCACTCTATTTTAACTATTTTTCTATTTATTAAAATTAATACCTAGTAGGGAAAAGCACATCTCAATTTCCAAAAAACTCTTGGCCGTTCTCTCATTTATTCCTTTAACTAATATTTTTAAATAATTTTGACACTTACTGGACTTGTAAACATTTATAAATAATTTGAGGAGAATTGACATTTTAAAGATAGTGAATCTTTAAACATTAAGATATTTCTATCCTTAGCTCACACCTGGCTTTATTGAAAGGGACACTTGTATTTACTTTTACTTTTATATCAGCTTTTGAATTCTAATGTGCTATCTGTAACATATTAAGAAGCTATCCTTAGATATCTAAGAGCTATCTAAGAGTTGCTTTTTATTTTTAATCAGGAATAGAAACTAAATTTTATTATCTAAATACATTTCTGCTATCAAGATGATCATATGAATTTTCTTCCTTTACATAGTATATGATAAATGATGTTAATAGAGTCCAAGGTTGAATTATGTCTTGCATTCCTGGAACAAACATACTTGCTCATGAATGAGATATTATCATTTTAAGGTAATACTCAGTGCTTTACTCATATTTTGTTTGTTCTTGTATGTAAATTCTTAAATGAGAGGATAACTTCTTTGTAGTTGTTTTTCTTAAGCTTGTGTTTCTACTATCTTCAGAAAATAAATCTGAGAAATTTCCACCTTTAAATATGTTCCATAACCATGTTGTCCAATACACATGTAGCTGTTGAGCTCTAGAGTATGGCTAATCTGAAGAGAGAAGTTCTGTGAGTGTAATGCACATATTGGAATTCAAAGACTTAGTCTGAAAAAAAAGAAAGTAAATATTTCATATTTATATTGGTTATATATTGGAGTAATATTTCAGATACACTGACTTTTATCAAAATCTAATCATGATAGTTAACGTTATTACAATTATTTATCTATTATTAAATTCACTTTGTCCAGTTTTTATTATTTATATGTAGCTTTCATTGTATTTCTGTTGTATGGATCCTCTCTGTAACACTCTAAGTAGAAGATGAATGGTCTAGTTCCTAGAAGGTTGAAAAGAATTGTCTGTTACAGTAATTAAAACAGTGTGGTACCAGGGGCCGGCCCCGTGGCTGAGTGGTTAAGTTCTTGTGCTCTGCTGCCACGGCTCAGGGTTTCGCTGGTTCGGATCCTGGGCGTGGACATGGCACCACTCAACAAGCCATGCTGAGGCAGCGTCCCACATGCCACAACTAGAAGGACCCACAACTAAAAATATACAACTATGTACCAGGGGGCTTTGGGGAGAAGAACGAAAAATAAAATCTTTAAAAGAAAAAAATTAAAAAAGCAAACAAACAGCGTGGCACCAGAGCACCAATAGGCAGACAAATCAATGTAACAGTTTTGAAAGTGCAAAATTTGCCTTTTTTGGATAATGTCTCTAAAACAAATTTCAATGTCTTCGTTCTTTGTTGATTGAGGTTTTCTACCACATTTTCAATCAAATTTTATTAATGTATATTTTTATAGAAAATTGTTTTTTCATTCAGATGTTCAAAGTTATCATCACAGAGGTATACGTTCTCTAACACTGCTATCTAAGCCAGTGCTTCTTAACTGGGGGTCATTTTGCCTCCCCTGGGAACATTTGAAAATGTATGGAAATAGTTTTGGATGTCACAGCTGGGGGTGGGGTGCTACTGGCATCTAGCTGGTAGAGCCCAGGGATGTTGCTAAACATTCTAGGATGCATAAGACAGCCCCCCATATAACAAAAAGCTATCCTGCCCAAAATGTCAATAGTGCCAAAGCTGAGAATACCTAACCCATGGTAATGTCCTCTGTCTCCTTCAGTGAGTTTCGAATTTAGGTTTTGCCTCTTTTATTTTCTTTTATTTTTTTTCTCCATTTAGCATTTCCCAAGCTTTGTTTATCTTTTTGGTCTTTTCAAAGAACTAGTGCTTGGATTTATTTATCAATTTTGCATTTTAATATTTTATAATTAATTTAATTATGGCTTTTAACCTCTATTAATTCTCCTTTTCTGCTTCTACTTCTTAGTTTCATTTTGTTGTTCTTTTTGTAGCTTCTTGAGTGGTAATCTTTTGTGAAGCATAAAACGTTCTGCATTTTCCTATGGTACACTTTTGACCTGACCCCCGAGGTTTTTAAAATATTTTATTGAAGGATGATTAATAGACATGGAGATAAGTGCACTTACCATGGGTATAAAGCACAAGGAAGTTTTACAAACTTACCATGCTCATATAACCAGCCCCCCCTGAACTAACCCGTGTGACCCAGATCTCGATCAAGAAATGGAATATACCAGCTTCCCAGAACCCTCCCTTCTACTGATAACCCTCTCACGAGTAACTAATACCTTAACTCTTAACAACAAAGATTAATTTTCCCTTTTTTGTACTTTATATAAATGAAAGCATGCAGTTAGTAGTCTTTTTATCTGACTTTTTTGGCTCAACATTATTTGTGAGATTCAGCTGTACTGCTATGTGTAGTTATAATTTATTTGTTCTCATCGCTACACAGTATTCAATTCTGTGACTACATCACAATTTGTCTTTTCTACCTTTTTGGACATTTGGGTCATTTCTAATTATAGAGTATCATAAATAGCGCTGCTGTGAACATTCCAGTACATGTCTTTTGGTGAGCACACGACTGCATTTCTGTTGGGAATATACCTGGAATGCATGTATTCTGCATTAGCAGATACTGCCAAACAATTTTCCAAACTGGCTGTACCAATTTCACTCCTATCAGCAACATGCGGGACATTTGGTCACTCCACACATTTGACAAATTTTGGTATTGATTGTCCTTTATAATTTTAGTCCTTCTGGTGAGTGTGCAATGGTCTCACATTGTGGTTTTAATTTGCATTTTTCTGATGACTAACAAAGTTAGCATTTTTCACAGTGTATTGGTCATTTAGGTATATCCTTTTGTGAAGTGACTGTTCAAGTTTTTCCCCATTTTTTCCATTCCATTCTCTTATTGCTTTTTAAAAATTCTTTTTGCTGAATGTGAGATCTTTGTTACATACGTGTATTGTGACGATCTTCTTCCTCTCTATAGGTTCTTTTTCACTCTCTCAATGGTATCTTTTTGATGAACAGTTTTGCAATTTTAATATCATCCAATATATCACTTTTTTCCTTTGGAGAAGTGCTTTTATTTCTTGTTTAAAAATCTTTACTTATTCTAAAGTCACAAAGTTATTCTCTATTGTTGTATTCTAAAAGTTTTATTGTTTTACTGTGATCACCTAGATTTGATATTTGGACATATCCTTGGTTATAGTCTAGAGAATTTCAAAGTGACCTTTTGATTTCTGCTTTCACCCAGGAGTTATTTAGGAGAGTGTTTTAAAGTTTCTTGTAGGCTGACTTTTTTGTTTGTTTACCTTTTACTACTAAATTGGAATTTTACTGTTCTGAGATATGTGGTTCATACAACTTCAACCCTTAGTAATTTATTGAGATTTTTGTGGTGTATTTTATGTTTTGTAACTATCCCTAAGACACTGGAAAAAAGAATATTCTTTATTGGTAAAGTTCAAAATTCTGTATATATCATCCTTACTTGTGTTATAACAATTAATTTTGATTGAGCCCTTGATATGTACTGGGCACTATTTTAAGTATTTACATGTATAAATTTATTAACCATCACAACAATTATATCTTTCACTTTCTCATGAGATCATTGAGGCAGAGAGATGGCAAGTATGTTGCCCAAGGATCCAGCTGGTTAAGCGGGGGAACGAGTTTGGAACCAAGACTGTGTCGCTTTGTAGGCAATGCCCTAACCACTACTTATTTTATCCATATTTCTCTATTGCTATATTACTCTTTACATAGTTGTTATCTACTAAGTTAACATATTAAATATAACACTCAGTTGTTTTATATACTGAACTTTTGTCCTGAATGACCAAAGACCGAGAAAACTTTAAATGTTTCTTGACATGATTACAGTTTACCCATTTTTCATTGTTCCATTAGATTTTGCTGATCTTTTGTAGTGCCGTTGTATATAGCACATAAAAATCCACTATTTTTACAGATTCATTATGGATTTTACCTTTTAAGGATTGAGTGGGTTGATAAATATAAAGTATTTGGAATAATGCTTGGCATGTGGTAACTTCTCTGAAAACACTGTGTCTTATTACATACTATATCTTCTCCCTTCTCAGGTATTGATCTTGATTTTGTCTCCATCAGCTGTCACTCTCTTTTGTAATTTTCCTGAAAGTCTAGATAGGTATTATGCTTTTCTTTTTCCCTCTCTTGTACAGTAATCTTGTTTGGATATGGAATTCTTGGATCATAGAATGATTTTCTTGAGCTCTAAAGACATTGCTGCATGATCCTCTGGCTTTTAGTGTTGCAGAAATGGTTGATGCCAACTTGAGAGTTTACATTTTCCTTTTGTAAATCACTTATTGCCCCCTCAATGTTGATGTTTGTAAAATTTTTTATTTAGTCTTGAAATTTAAATGTTTCATCAGGGTATATCAGGTTTAAGTTGGTTTTGATTAAGTATGTCCTTTACATTTGGAATCACATGATTTTCTTTCCCTTTTTTTTTTGTGAGGAAAATTGGCCCTGAGCTAATATCTGTTGCCAATCTTCCTCTTTTTGCTTGAAGAAGATTGTCACTGAGCTAACATCTGTGCCAGTCTTCCTCTATGTTATGTGGGACGCCAGCACAGTGTGGTTTGATGAGTGGTGTTAGGTCCACACCTGGGATCTGAACCTGCAAATCCCCAACTGCTGAAGTGGAGTACGCGAACTTAACCACCATGCCACTGGGCCAGCCCCTGAAATCACACCAGTTTCTTCAGTGCAGATGACTTTTATTTTCTAATGCTTTATCTTCTTTTTACATTTTTTTTCTCTCCATCTGCTGAGTTCTTTCCTTCTAAACTTTTTATAAAACTTATTTTAGACATCCTGGATATGTCTTCTAAATTTTTAAACTTTTCTGGCAACATTTTCTACTTTCTCTAGAAGTTCTGGAAGAATTTCTCTAGCTTATTTTTCTAATCCATCGATTCTAATTCTGCAGAATCTCATCTTGTGTTCAAAAATTCCACTGTATTAGAAAGTTTAATGGTCATATTTTCCATCTCAAAGCAACTTCTGCTCTCAGTTTATACCATTTTTTAACTTCTTGCTTTTCATTAGTAGACAAAATGTCTTCTTGAATCTTTTAGAAAATACACATTAGAGATTTTCTACAGTTTTTACTAGCTTTCACTAATAAAGCCACTTTTAGGGGATTTTTTCCCTGCTTGCTCAGCTTGATTACCTTCTTTTAAACTACTGAATCTTAATGATTTTCTCTTTGTTTGTTCTTACAAATAAGCCTGCGTGGGTGGGGTGGGTAATGCGGGAGTGAGTGGATAAGTAAGACGGTGGAGGAAATTGTAGGCTTGTCCATATTTGGAGATATATGTGATTTCTTTCAAAGACTGTTTTGGTTTAAATCAAAAGAAAGGGGGAACAAGAAGGAGGGAAGAGAGGGAATAAGGGAAGGGGAGAGAAAGGAGGGAAGAAAGGAAAGAAAAAAGAAGAAAGGAAGGAAGGAGCGAAAGAAGGAGAAAATAAAGAAGGTAGGATTAACTCTACTGTAGTTTTAGATTGCCAAATTGTAAAGCCATTATCTCTGAAGAGTAGCGTGTGAGTTAAAGCCAGGGGCAGCCACATCAGGGAGTTTTGCCCTGTGCCAACGAGAGTCTATTCCCTTTTTGTTCCCTGGGATAATGTCCCTGTTCTCTAACTGGCACGACCTGTCTCTTTAGATGCCAGCTGTGGCACTGGCCCCATTCTATTTGGCTCGCTCTATGGTTCAAGCGTAAACTGGGAACAAATTATGCAGAGTAATCTCACCCTTGTGAGCTCTAGATTTGCAGGCTCCTCCCCAAACCTTCTACCATTGTCCTAATGCCTACTTTTACTCCAGGCTCTGCTGTCTATGCTTGGGGTCAGTGTGTGAACTGGGAGTTGGCCAGCAATTCTCCCAATCCAGTCTTGCTTACAATATATTCTGGAGAAATTTCTTGACTTTTTCCTACAATAGTTTGCTTTCCTTCCCTGATTTTCAGAGCTGATACAAATTTCCTACAATTTTTGAATTACTTTGGTCCTTCCATTGGGAATTTGGGAGAATGAGAGGTTAAATGCAAGGATTCAAACCAAAAGTCTGTCTTTTAAATTTTGAGTTAGAGTAGCTTATTGTCAAGCATGACACCACAACTCATACTCCATCAAATCAATGGGATATATTGATACATCTCCTAATTTTTGTGGTTCCTAAACTCTGGTCTACAGACCAGCTACATCAGAAATACCCAGGGATTGCTTAACGAACGGAGATTCTCAAATCCTTCCTCAGAGATTCTGAGTCAGAAGGTATGTTGTGGGGCCTGGGAATATGCATTTTATACCTTTTTTCCAGGCAATTTTTATGATCAGCCAGGCTTGAGAGTCACTGCTCTAATCTAGAACAGTCAAACCTTTGTGATTATGACATCTTATTATTCCATTTTTGATTTTATGACTCTTCTCTCATTACAATTCCTAAGGATAACAGAGTACATTTTAGTCTTTTTTTTTTTATGAGAACAAATTGATTAATTTTTCTTTTAGAATTTCATGACAGTTGTTAAGACAACTGGAGACACCCTGAAGTGTGGCAATCGGGAATTATTGCTCTAACCGTAGAGTGGTGGTAGCTACATCTGGATAGTGCACTATTTGAAAATGAAGTAGTAATCCCCTACAAATTCTTGCTGGAGTTCTTAGATCTGGAGAAATAATTCCATCATATGTTGGTGATTATTTGGGACAATCCTATTGTGCCTTTTTAAGATGATGGTTGAAATCAATGGGGGAAAAATGAAGAGGAACAGCTGGAGGATTTGCAAGTACTTTCATGAGCAGGACGTTCCATACAAAGAGGGAATACATTTTATAGGAATTTTAAAATAAAAATGTTCTACTTCATGAATGCATTTTTATCGGTTTATTTAGAAATTCCAGTACTGGCTTTATTCTCTCGGGTAACAAGCATAGACACACCTAAGGCTACAGATTTAGTTTGTACAGTCTGCTATTATTTGGGTGTGGGGCGTTGGCTATTTAGATTAATTCATAATTCATATCCACTGATATTGATTAGAATTGTTCATGGCTAAATTGGCATATCCAAATACATGAAAATGAAAGTCATTTAAAAACTTTTTTTAATCTAGGAACTCTGCCCTCAGGCATTCAAGCATCTGGTTCCCAGTCTCTCGCGTGCCAAAGCCAACAGCCAGAGCCCCTGAAGAAGAGGGCTTGGATATAAAATCCTGCTGAATCCCATTCAGCTTGAGCTCTCTACCAACAACAGAAGGACGTTTGTTGTCCATCTGTCTTTGGATGGAATGGGGCAGCTCTGGTACTAGCTCCACAGTGAAATAGAGAGATCTGAATCCTACTTGTAGTGTATTGTTATTCAGACTGCAATCTGATGACACAGATATATACCCCTCTGTACTCGGAAATCATCAAAATAAAATTGCTAAGGGCCCTGTATAATTCTGGGCTAACAAAACACTAACACCCAAATCTAAATGGTCTGTGTGATTACACACACAAACTGCAGGTTTTCTGTTAGGTTTACCACTCTCTTAGGAACTTTAAATCTCATTGTAGCCAGTCTCTAATTGCTTTCACTTCTGGTTCTGTTTTATAAGTGCAACTTGGGATGCAAAGCAGAAAAGTGTTTGTAAGGATTTTCTGAACTCTACCTTTCAGGACAAAACAAATTAACTTGCGATTTCTTTGTGTAGGTCATTGCATCATCATCAAGATTAGAACAAAAAAAAAGTTTATTAAATTTAATTATAGAAGTTGTGCATGTAAGAGAGGTAGAAAAAGAGCTATTTAGACATAAAACATAAGGCAACGAAAACTGCATAATAGGCATATAGAGCAAAAGCAAGAGGATTTGTTGGCTCCTGCCTAGTGTTTGAAAGCCACTAGGACCCAAAATGGGCATGCGCACCCACACTATGGCCTTTGGCGCTGTGTTAGCTTTCTATAGCCACATAAGAAGTTGTCACAAACTTAGCAGTTTACTACAACATTCATTTATTATTTCACAGTTCCCGTGGGTCAGGAATCCGGCATGTTTTAGTTGGGTTCCCTGCTCCGTATCTCCCATGTCTGAAATCAACGTCTCGACTGGCTGCATCCTCATCTGGAGACTCAACTGGGAAATCCATTCCAAGCTCCCTCAGGTTGTGGGCAAAATTCATCTTCTTGCAGCTGTATAACTGAGATTGCCATTTTCCTGTATGCTGTTTGCCAGGGATCATTCTCAGGTCCTTGAGGCTGCTTTCCAGAGCCCAGCATGCTGCTTCCATAGGCCTTCACACAACATGGCAGCTGACTCCTTCAAGGCCAAGCTTAAGGGTTCCCTTGATTAGGTCAGGCCCACCCAGGATAATTCTCTTTTAGTTAGCTCAAAGCCAACTGAGTAAAGACCTTAATTATAGCTGTAAAATCCCTTCACCTTTGTCAAATAATGTAACCTAACTGTAAGATTGATATCTCATCATAATCACAGATTCTGTGGGCACTCCAGGAGGAGTAAACCAGGGAATAGCAGTTTGAGGGAATCATCTTAAAATGCTGGCCACCAACGGCACCCTAGGATTTATAGCTTATGTCTTAATCCATATACCCTGACCCACTTTGCATTCTACCTCACAAACTATTTTTGATTTTTACAAACTCAAGGCCATTATTTTATTTGTGATTTCACGGTACTCCTAATCCTTGGCCTTGAGCTCCCGAGCCACCACTTGTGATCCCTCATAGCCTGGACTGCTGTTGGTTGTTTCAGTTGGAGACCTTACTTGACCTTTTGTACTTGGTCAATTTCCCCACTAGAGTAATCTCAAGCTGAGGACTTCACCTGGAGTCAAGATGCTACCTGGTTGTTGAACACGTGCCTGATGGTTATCTCAGATTTATGCAGGGTCTGTGATCTCATGCAAAAAGGAGAAGGCAGAGAAATGGAAATCTCTCCAGAATCAGAAATATGTCCATGAACTTCCACATACCTGTTCGGTGGGTAGCTAGAGCTTGTTAGCTTGTGAAGAAAGTGAAGAAAAAAGAATGCCTCCTACTTAGTCAGCCTTGCTATTCCAGGACTGGTAGAGTCCCTTATTAGACATCAAATGTCTTTTGAAGCTGCCAGATGAGATAGAGAGGGTGACTCTTCCTGGTCAGGTGGCCCCAGGTGCTGTGCAGGACCAAGAAAGCACATTTTCCTACAACTCTAATTAACTCAGAATACATTTCTCTCTAGAAACAAAGTTTTAAACAATGTTTCAGTTACTAGGTCAACCTATAAACTCTTTAATGAAGAAAACAGATGAAAAGATGCCATAAGTGCAGAATAGTCCAAAATAAGTGCATGTTCGTATTACATGCCTACCATTTCTTCTCTTTGGAGACTTGACTTGGGGACTCAATCAAACCGAGCAGGGATGTCCTGTTTTGGAGTATGGAGGAGTGTTATCCTACTTTCTAAAATTATTACCGTGGGTAAGAGGTAATGACTATGCCACTGTGGAAATCAGTTTGGCTGTTTTTCATATGACTCAGCCATTCCACTCTTAGGTATATACCCAAAAGAATTGAAAACAGATGCTCAAACAAAAAACTTGTACATGAATGTTTATAACACCATTATCCACAATAGCCAAAAGGTGGAAACGACCCAAATGTCCATCAACTGATGAATGGATAAACAAAATGTGTTATGTTCATGCAATGGAATATTATTCCTCATTAAAGAGGAATGGATGAAATTCTGATACAAGCTAGAACATGGATGAACCTTGAAAACATGAAATTTTTCATAATTTTACAAAAGAAAGAAGCCAGACACAGAAGACTACATGTTACCTAATTCCGCTTACATGAAATATGCAGAATAGGCATATCCATAAAGACAGAAAATAGATTAGTGAAGTAGAAAAAAGAAAATAGTTGCTTCGTGTTAGGGAAATTCAGGGGTAAGGAGATGATGGCTAAAAGATATGAGATTTCTCTTTGTGGTGATGAAAATGTTCTAAAATTGCTGAGGTTGCACATAACTGTGAATATAGAAAACCCATTGCATTGCACACTTTAACGGGGTGAATTGGATGGTGTGTCAATTATAACTCAGTAAAGTTGTTTAAAAAAAGAGTTAATGACTGCTGAAGGGAAATCATGTTGGGTGAATGAGGTAAAGCATGGACTTCAGACCCTTTCCTCGAAGCCTAAGGAAGAAATGCAGCCTCACTTATGACAGAGTGACTTGCCTTTGGCCAAGTCTTTTTCATTCACTGAAAACATGTATTTTTCTTTAGCTTTTGATCTGAAGAGCTTCAGTGAGTCTATGCTGTCTCTTAGTTATATTAAGAGAGCTCTGTGGGAGGTGTATGTGTGGGCTCTGAACTTGGACGCCAGAGAGGAGTATCTCGTCTTCCCCCTTTGAAGTTATTTACTTGTTTCTCTTACTGCAGATGACCTCCATATGGCGGGGTGGAGGACAGCTGAAAGTGGGCTTTCCCAGTTAGCTTCTGTGGGATCATTAAGCAGCTTCACAGATGCAGGAGGGCTTTAGCACACAGGCTACAGAGTCCAACTCCAGGTGTGTCGGCCATAAGAGAAAAGTGATGTTTCGGAGTTTTGTGGAGCTAAACTGGACCAAGAGCCTTGAGGGAGCAGGGAACGAAAAGGAAGCCAGCAGTAATGGGCACTTTTAAAGGGAGGCACTTCACACACATTCTCATTAATGAAGCATTTTCCATATTAAATAATGCCACACCTACTTCATGATATAGACAATGTCATTTCCATTTGACAGATGAGAAAGCCAAGGCCTGGAGAGATGGTCACAGTTGGTAATGGTGGAGTTGTGGTATAATCACAGGGCTGTATGATTCCTTAAGGCTTCGTTCTCCATCTTCTTCTCTTTTCATTCTACAACAGTGGTTCTCAACTGGGGGCAATTTGGGGCAATGTCTGGAGATGTATTTGGTTGTGACAACTGGGTGGGGGAATGCTACTGGGATCTACCTGGGTAAGGGCCATGAATGCAGTGAACGTCTTATAATGCACAGCACAGCCTTTAACAACAAGGAATCCTCTGGCCCCGAATTTCAACAGTGCCAAGGATGAGAAACTCTATACACAGCCCAGCATCTCATCAACTTCCATGTGCTCAGCAAAGATCCACGGATGATTCCAACTCCCACACTTATAGCCCTAGTCCAGAGGTCTGTCAAGAGCTTTGGACTTAGCATGCAGCTGCCCCCTGGAAATATCTCCTCATATATTCTCTAAACTCAAAATATCTGTCATCATATTTTTGGTCAGTATTTAGATTTGCAATTGTGGCATAAATATCACAATTTTGGTGTACAGTTTGTTTATTTGAATCAGGATATAAATAAAGTCCACACATTGTGATTCGTAGGTGAGTCCCTGAATACTCTTCCAATCTATAATCTTCCTCCATTTCTTGTTTAACGTAGGTCAATTTTGTTGATTGTAACCTGAGTTGTTCTGAATTTCCTATACATTAGTGATTGTTCTGGAGGTTTGATTAGATTCAAGTTCAACTTTTTTTAAGCAAAATTCATTCACAGGTAGTGTTATGTTTTTCTGTCAGGAGGCATGTAGAATCTAGTTGTTTCTCTTTTGTGGTTTTAGCAGTTATTGCTGATCAATACCTACCTCCATTAACTCAAATGGGCATGTACTAATTAAATCCTTCCTTCCTCATTTACTAGCTGGACTATTTCTATAAAGAGAAACTTCCCTTCATCTAGTATTAGTTGTCCCTTGATATGGTTCATGTGAGAAAGGCAAGAAAAAGGCTTGATTCTTTCTCTTTATTTAACAGTTTTCAAAATAATTTGCTGGTACTCTTCAGTGGCAACTAATTAGTTTTATTATGGTATCATCATAAGCTTATAGACTGAAACTTATTTAACATGTTTTAATCCATTGTAGTTATTATCATTATTGACACTCAGATTGTCCCATCTTTGGTGAGTGAGAGCCTTTTGAACTTGGCCCCTGAGTCCCTCCTGATGTTGGGGGTTCATAAATTGGACTACTTGCGGTTCCTTTGTCTATCCGATCCTGTTTGATTTCTGGGGCTTTTTGTTTTTGAAGATTCTCCATATTTTTATTTTATAGATGGAATTGCTTATTGTTTCTCAAGCTGTTACTTAGTTGGTCTTTCAACAATTCCTTTTGTCTTGGGGGGCAGAGGGGCATGTGAGGGAAGAGTTAGGAACTGAGGGTGCCTGCTATCTTGATCCAACCTCTCTCTTCTTTAAAAATTTCAGCTTTATTGAGATATAATTGACAAATAAAATTGTAAGACATTTAAAGCGTACATCGTGGTGATTTGATATACATATATATTGTGAAAGGATTGCCCTGTTTAGTTAATTAATGCAACCATCACCTCACATATTTACCATATTTACCTTTTATTATGAGAACATTTAAGTTCTACTCTCTTAGCAAATTTCAAATATACAATACAGTTTTATCGACTATAGTCACCATGTCCTGATCTAATTTCTGAGAGATCTTCCTAAAATGTAAATCAAAGTATGCCACTTCCAAGACTGAAACTCATAATGGTCCACACCTCCCGTCGGAGCCAAGTCCGAACTCCTTAAAGAGCCCTTTGCTCCTCTGAATCCTGCTTACCTTACTTCCTGCCGTGCCTGCTGCTCTTGTTGAACTTCAGCTGCGAGGAATCTCCTGTAGTTTTCCAAACATGTCTGTTTCTCCAGCTTATCGATTTTTGCTTATTATGTTCTTTCTGTCTGATCACCTGGAAAATACTCCCCTCCATCTCACCTGTGTATCCTTAACCTCGATTCCTCCTTTAGCTCTCAGCTTAGATGTTATTTCTTCTGTGAGATAGATCTTCTCTGAACAGGGTGCCTATGTCTCCTGGTTTCCCTAGGACAGTCCTAGATTATGCTTGATGAAGATCAGTTAGTGTCTGTCAATCACTTGTAATGCACCCTTTCACTCTCACGTGTCCCATTTTGGATGAAACATTATACAATTTTCCTATCTCTAACCCACAATCCGAGAACTGTTATGTTTCCCTTTTGTGGCCTTTCATGGCTTTCTATAATTTCACCTAGCATTTTCATATGCAATTACAGTTTTCCATTTACTTGTTTATCTTTGTTATGGATTGAATTGTGTTACCGCAGAATTCATTTGTCAAAGCCCTAACACCCAGCGTGGCTGTATTTAGAGATAGGGCCTCTAAAGAGGTAATTAAGGTTAATAAGGTCATAAGGGTGGGCTCTAATCCAATAGGGCTGGAGTCCTTATGAGAAGAGGAAGAGACAACAGAGATACACATGTACAGAGGAAAGACCATGTGAGGACGTAGCGAGAGGGCAGCTATTGCAAGCCAAGGAGAGAGGCCTCGGGAGAAACTCAACCTGCTGATGCCATCTTGGACTTCTAGCCCAAAGAACTGTGAGAAAATAAATTTCTGTTGTTTAAGCCACTTAATCTGTGGCATTTTGTTATGGCGGCCCCAGAAACTAGCAGTCTTCTTCACTAGATTGACTTATTCATTTCATATCCCTACTGCCAGTTGTGGTAACGAACATACTAATGGTATGTTCACAGTGGGCACTGTATCAGTCAGGGTCCATCACAGAAATAGAGCCACCGGGAGGAATATATAATAAGGAATTTGCTATAGGGTGTGGACAGTATGTAACTGTGGGAGCTGGTTAAATAATCTATCGAAGTCTGTTGTCTTTATGTCCAGTTTTAGAGCCTTAATTAGGAAGTCAGGCACCTAGGAAGAAAAGTTGAAGGTGAAGTGGTGAAGTGCAAGGAGAAACTGAAACCTATGAGGATGAGGCTGGAACTCATAAGAATGGACTAGAACCTATGCCAGTCTTTTGAAATCCCCAATTTCAGTGTTTCAGGTGACCTGTAATGGAAACTTGAGCCCTTTGTCACGGAACTAAACATTCTCTTGTCCCAGGAGTTGGAGAAGCTGAAAGGGGTATCTGATGGGAGCAGGAGGAGTGGCAGATGGGTATCATCAGGGTGAGCCAGCAGTTGGGCACAATGTGCATGCATTGCAATAGTCCCCAGCACAGGACCTGCACAGATATTCCAAGCATTAAAAAAAAGAAAAAGGCTGCTGTTTCACTTCCACCTCTCAGATTTTATGCAAGTGTCACTTGTGGCCACACTAACTTGGAATTACATGGTGAAGATAATTCTGGGAAATGTCGTTCCACCTTAGCTAAGTTGACACAATATGAACTCACCACAGGCACTCTATATTGTTTGTTAAATAAATAAGTAATACTGAAGCTAGTGACCTCATCATAGTATCATGACCCTCCTCCTAGAATGGAAAGGACCCATGGAACCCATCTAGCATCTTCTCTAGAATGTGTCAATCTTCCCTTGCAGATACTGAAAATTTTATTTGAAGTTTGTATTTTGTTACTAAAATAAGATGAATCAAACATTTTACATATAATGCTTCAAAAAGAAGCTTGCATCATGAGAACTGACTACAGGATTAATTTATAATGTAGCTAAAATATGAAGACTGATGCGGAAGAATGTCAAGTAGTGGTCTTTGTTGCTTCAGATTCATCCTCAAACCAACATAGTTACAGATTACCTGGTTTGTGAATTAGCCAGTTTGCTTCTCTATTTTTGGTTTTGCTTCTTCCATTTGCTGACTGCCTTTTTATTCATTCCACATAAACTGAAGAGGGAGAAGCAGAAATTTCTGAAACACATAATATACTGTGACATTGAAACATTTTGTTCTCTGAATTTCCCAGGGACCAGCAGTTTGAAGTGGAACAAGAACACCATTTCTGTTGATTACTTATATTGAAGGACAATACAGGTTTCAACACATTAACTCACACATAACAAAAATGATTTATCGCCCCAGCATCTAAACAATGCTCTGTAACCAATGACTGTAGTTTTTAGATAAGGGATAATTTGCACGAACAATGCTCAGTCCCTTTATCTCTGGAACACTTGAAACAGCTCAGCTGTTACACAAAGGCCCCATGAACATGGGAGACTTTTCTTCTCTACTTGCCAGGGTCACTTCAGGAACCAACCCCAGGACTGTGGATCTGTCATTCTCTTCACTTGGCCACTGTTGGAGGGGATGTGTAGTTGCAGGAGACAGAAGCGCATGCTCAGGTTTAATTAACCAAGTGACCATTCAAAAGCTGAATACCAAACATAGTAACTACTTTGGCAAAATGTCTGCAGTGAAATAATTGGTTAAAATATTATTGGAATATAGGCAGATTTTATTTATCCAATTAAATCACAGGTATCATTTTTTTTTAATGTGGATAATTGCAGGTTGCTAGCATTCCTATTTTAATTGGTTTTGACTATGCAGAATGATTTTTTTTTTAATCTCTTCAGCTTCTCATTAGAATTGAGGGGAGAGAAAAAGATCCCATGACCCGCCTCTCTCATTCTAATGCAGTAAAAAGTACAAAACTGGAAATGTACGTGGATTTTCTTGACTCACCCTTTTCATATAAACATAAGAATGAAAACCAACTCTTTGTCCTCAACTACTTCGATGTAAAATTATGCATAGCATGCTGTATGTGAACTTGATAGTTATATGAGAGGAATTTGCATCTTCCAAAACCAATGGAGATAGGGGAGAAATGAGCTGAAATAACAGAAATGAGAAAATGGTAATAAATCATAAATGATAGTCAGAAAGATCCTGATAAATCAGTGGCAAGGACCTAATCAGTCTCCAAAGGTCCATAAAATTCCTTGATCGCTGCCAGTATCCCAAAGAAGCGTGTCCTGTCACGTCCTGCTCCTTCGTTCAAGCCATGTCTCTTCTCGTTATAGCTCACCCCTCTCTCCTCCCAGCTCATCAACTCTCCTAGTGCTTAGAGAGAAATTAAAAGGGCTCTTTCTCCCTGTTCTTATTTAGTCACCAAGAAGAGAGACCCGTTTGAACCGCTAGAGGGATCTCTCTTCTTTGGAAAGGAAAAACACGATTGAAATTGCATAATAAACTGTAAACTTGGAATGACACAGGAAAAAGCCAAGCAGGACTGCAAATTAGCTATTGCAATTTTCAAAGATGTTTGAGTGTCTGCAGAGGACTCTGCCCCTGGGGAGTCTGAACTTTGTAAGGTCCTGAGACAGACGTGGCAAATGTGGACTTTGTCACATGAACACGCTTTGAACTACTTGAGTGGGCTGCAGTGGTAGCTTGACGGGAGAAGGCTACTGGCTGAAAAAAAGACCGGGATAGTCCAGTTCATTAAGGCCAATGGCCACAAGCTCCTCTTAAATTTGTAACTCCTATTTTGTGGTAGTTTTGAAGAACTTCACATTTCGACATTTCAACCCTTAGAAGTTTGAAAAAGAATGAGAGTGAAGCAACACACACATCACACACCCCCCCCCACCATTTAATTCCCACAATTTATGAAGCAAACATTTGCATCCCCATTTTATACAAATGGAATCAGACTTGGGAAAGTTAAGTCATTTCTTCACCTACTAAATGGAAAAGTTAAGATTTTAACTCAGTTCATGTAGTCTGTCTTTTACTCAAGCTTCCTCTGGAAATAATCAGAAATTTGGAAGAAAGTAACTGTCTTATTGCAAATATCTGATAGTTAAGGGATATGATACAGAAAACAGTCAGCCATTTAATATATACTTTCAAAAAACAGACTTGAGGAAGTTCAGAGAAAAAACTTTAATAATTTTCTAGAGAGAGATTTAAAAGGGAAGATGGTTAGAGAAGCCTAGAAGAATCACAAAAGTGAAATTTTAACGAAACAGTCACAAAATTGCAAAGAGGAAAAAAAGAGGTGCATCTACTGGAGTCAGTGTAGTGATACAGAAAGATCTCTAGTGAGCTCAGAGTTTACCAGAAATGTGAGAAAGACGGCAGGAGCTGTAAATCACTAAGGGCCGTGTAAAGAGTGGAGTAGATTGGTGGAGAGCGTATGAGGTAGTTGAACCTCTAATACGAACCCAAGTGTGTGAACATGCTAAGGACGGGACTGTGTTCAGGCTACATGAAGAGGAAGAGTAATGAAGGGTACACCTGGTACCTGGGGCAGATGGTGTAAGGCTGACGGATGAGAGGGAGAGAGCAGATCAGCACTTATTTTTATACACATTATCAGCCTTTTTGTATATATTGAGTGTTCTATCAGGAAAGTAAAATCAGATTTAGAAAAGGTGAAACAGCTATCGTTAAGGAGGAATTAGACCTCAGGGAAGACTGAGCAGGTACTATTATTGCCTGTTCAACAGCCATCCTACAACCCTCCTCAATCCCTGTTGATGCTAACAGGACCCCAATTTTCTTCAAGTATTGGGTGACTTTTTTTTTAAATTTTTTTTTGAGGAAGATTAGGCCTGAGCTAACTACTGCCAATCCTCCTCTTTTTGCTGAGGAAGACTGGCCCTGAGCTAACATCCATGCCCGTCTCCTCTACTTTACATGTGGGATGACTACCACAGCATGGCATGCCAAGGGGTGCCATGTCCACACCTGGGATCTGAACCAGTGAACCCCAGACCGCCGAGAAGCAGAACATGCGTGCTTAACCACTGCATCACCAGGTGGCCCCTTATTGGGTGACTTTTGGCTTCCAGGGAGAGTGATCTTTCCTGTACTCCAAGAGTTGAATCTTGATTACTCTAAACTTATCCCACTAATTCCATTCACTTTTAAGGGATTGGTTTATGGAGGGGCACATGACATCATTCTGGCCAAAGAGACATGAGGGAAAAATCTTGTCTGGGGGATTGCTGGAAATGTTCTTCTGTTTTAAAAAGAGACACATGGAAGGGAGGTCACCTCTTCCCCTCTTCTGGACTCTAGATACTGTTGCTAAACGTGGGATGCCTGGAGCTGCTGCAGTCATCCAAAGTGATTACAGAGTAGCTCAAAGTGTCTTGAAGATATAGTTTAGTGCCTGAAATAACCAAGCTTGGAAATGCCTCCTTAGGTCTTGTTACACAGAGAGTGTACTCTCCTTATTTGTTCCAGCCATCTTTTGAGTCTTCTCTTCCTTGCTGACGAAAGAATCCTGATATTCAAGTAATTTTTTTTCAAAGAAAAATCCCTTACAAAATAGAAAGACATAACTTCAAATTGATATAAAACTACTTGGTGTTTTAATAAAGAGTAAAGCAAACTGAAGTAAATAGAAATAAACAAAATTGTTTGGACATTGGAGAAGCTAATGTCCAATAAGTCTGTGATCTCAAAGTCAGAGGTAGTGCTCAGAACAATGGAGATATTGATCCATCTGTCATGGTTAGACTCTGTGAAACAGGAATTACACTTATATTTACTGGTACTTCCAGAGTAACTTGGATGTGGGTCACAACAGCTCGCTTGTAACCATTCTCAAAGTGGCTGCCATCCCAAGAAGGACCTTCTGAAACTTGCTACACACCTCCTGAGGTCCGATTAGTACTGTCTCCTTAGGGTACCTCCCAAAGGGAACATGATCGTTTTTGCTTCTTGCTTTTTCTTATGCTGTCCTTCAGTCTGGAGTGTCCTCTTCCCTTGGTTTTTCTCCTATCTCCTCTGCCTAACCAATTTGTATTATTCCTGAATGTCTATCTCTTGTCTTGCTTTGAGAACTTTAGTCTCATTTCTTCCTCTTATTGATGAATTCCAAAACACTCACTGGTAATATCATATCATTGACTGTATAATTTTAAAATATATGTTATTATCTCTCCAGTATAATTCTTTCTGTGACTACCACGTTGTTTTGCGTAGTGCTTAACTTATAATGCTTGCTCAACAGAAACTTGAGATCGGAAGAAAAAAGACTGGCTAGATAATTTGTAGCCGTCCAAATATAAAGTGACTGGGCCTGAGTGATGGCAGTGGGTATGGAGATAAAGACATTTAAAGAAAGTAAATAGCATTTGGTAGTGGGATGAATATTACATGATACAGAGGAAAAAACTGGTAGATCACAAGATTTTTGGTTTGTGTGTCTGGAGATCCTCTTGGTGCCATCAACAGAAATGGATAATTGTAAAAGGAAGTTTCTTGGTGGAAAGATAAGAGTTTCTACTGGGACTTGAACCAGCCCTATGTATTGGCCACATGGTCAACTTTTATAGGGTACAATTTAAAGGTACTGAAAGAATTGCTGTCTCAAAGCATCCCCCTCCTTAGTCTTCCAGAAGGGCTGTCCTGTCTGATTTCAATTCTACCTTTATACATCTGCCTTACCTCTGGGGCTAAGACACAGCAAAGTGTGTTTCCCAGACTCATGTGCCAGCTGGCTTCCTGTTAGGTTTTGTCAAGAAGCACAAGAGTGACGGGAACACAGAAGAAGGAGGGAGGGACTTATTCTTGTTTGCTATTCCTACTGCTATCACCTTGGCAGTGATAATTTGCTGCAGCAGTGACATTTCACCCCAGTAGAAACAATTTGTCTTAATAGTGGCAGTTGGTCTCAATCTCCAGTTTCTTTGAATTCCAAAATTAGGTTATTGCTCCTTTCCGTAAGTACCAACTGCAACCAGGCATTGCCCTGTCCATAGAGGTCTGTGTCTCAGTTCTACAAGGCCCCTACTATAAGCTCCTAAATTCTAATAATCTAACCTCTTCCTTTTTCTTCTCCCAGCTCTATGAGTAGTAGCTGCTCACTGTTGCTGGGTAAACTTGAGTGGTCTCAATTGCTCTTTCAGCCCTCAAACACCTGTATAACCAGCCCCTATACTAAATCTTTTTGTTGAAATACTTACTATGGTTTCTATTTTCTGACAGCGTCTGACTGATACACCACTGCACGCATATAGCAGTTAAAAGGTCTATGCAAATAGAGTGGGGTTCTCCAATAATTCATTTGGGAGGATCAGGGAAGAATTTATGATAAAAAGTAGCATTTGCAAATAACCTTGAATATGGGAAGGATTTAAAGGTATAAAGATAGAATGATAAAACCTTTCAACGCAGGAAAGCACTATGAAAAATACTAACAGGAAACACAAAATACAGTAATTATGTTGGAAATCATAACGTGTAAAAGCTAATATTTGGTAGTGAATTGGCAAAGGTAGGATTGGATCAGATCTTGGTGGGGGATCTTTAATGCCAGCCTCAGAGTTGCTGAGCCATTAAAGGCTTTTGAGTAGCAGAGTTGGAATATTAGGATGTCAGAGGAGGACAGGAAGGAAACACTTATTGAACACATATAGGTATTCAATATCTTTGAATATACCTTTGGAATATCTTTGGAAGACAATGTAGTAAGTATGAGTATATTCTGTGTTACCTCAGGGATAACAGGGATATCATGTTCTTCTATTGTTCTACACCAAATTTAACCTGCGTCTGAGTTCCCAATCATCTGACTGGCAGGGCATCCAGTATCAGACATTATTGGAACTCACTCTTTTCTTTCATCTAAGAAGCTAGATCTGACATTGTTCCATGAAAATGGAAGAGGGCCCTGGTCCTTAGTTCATGAGGGCCACCATTGGTTTCTTGTTCATTTATTGCTGGAAACTCTTCTGAGTGCTTCAGAGATGCTCTGGTTGGGTTCCAGAGATGTCTTTTCACATGGTGCTCTTTGCCGCAAGAAGTTTGTAGCTGCTCTCAGGGCCAGGGTGTTTACTTTTCAGCCTCTTTCAATCTCTACACTCATCTCCCACCAGAAGTTCAGCCACTTCCTGAGCTTTGTTTGACATAGAATGCATATTCTGCACAGGCCTTGTGGTAGGCAGAATAATGGTCCCCCAAAGATGTCACATCCTAGTTCCCAGAACTGGTGAAAATGTTACACTATAAGG
The DNA here is from genome assembly GCF_021613505.1 of Equus quagga. Lineage (NCBI taxonomy): Eukaryota > Metazoa > Chordata > Mammalia > Perissodactyla > Equidae > Equus > Equus quagga. The sequence goes on along the minus strand of NC_060287.1, from coordinate 14,049,020 downwards.
AAAAGGGGAATTAAGCTTGCAGAAATAATTAAGATTGCTAATCACTTGACTTACAATAAGGATATTATCCTGGATTATCTGGGAGGACCCCATGTAATCACAGGGGTCTTCAAAAGTGGAAGACGCAGGCGGAAAAGAAGGTTGGAGTGATACGATGTGAGAAGTACTCAATCTGCTGCTGTTGGCTTTGAAGATGGAGCAGGAGGCCCATGAGCCAAGGAATGTGGCAGCCTCTAGCAGCTGGTGAAGGCAAGGAAAGGGACTTCTCCCTAGAGCCTCCAGAAAGAGCATAGTCTAGGTGACATCTTGACTTGAGCCCCGTGAGACCTCTGTTGTGCTTCTAATCTACGGAACTATAAGACAACAAATTTGTAGTTTTAAACCATAAGTTTGCAGTAATTTGTTACAGCAACAATAGGAAATTGGTATACTCCTGGAGCTGCCACATCTCTTTCCCTCGACATGGGCTGCCTCACTCCACACTTGCGTCCCTGACACAGCTTTCCTCCTGTCTCAGTTTCAGCACATCCCCTTCCTTCTTTCATGGCAATTCCAGAAACACAGGAAAAGTTCTGTTGTACAGATCCTGAAATACAAAAATATTTTCCTTTTCCCCAAGAAAAGTCTAGACCTTATAAGAATCTGCAAAGCTCAGTCCACAGGTCAAATCTGGCCCACTGCCTGTTTTTGAAAATAAAGTTTTATTGGAACACTTTTATTTATGTTTTGTTTATGGCTGCTTTGACACTACAAAAGCGGAGTTGAATAGTTGTGACAGAGACCACGTGACCCTTAAATCCTTAAATATTTACTATCTGGGCCTTTGCAGAAAAAGTGTGCTGTCCTCTGCCTTAGAAGCAAAATTACAGCAAATCTTAGGGTTAGGGTATGGATAAGTATTGGGGAGCAGCATTTTCTTTTCAATTGTTATTCTACAGCAGCAACAAGTAAGACAGAACTTTGTATCTCAGTCGATTAACTCATAGCTGGTGTAATGGGCAGAATGGTGGCCCCAAAGATATCAGGTTCCACCCCTGGAACCTGTAAATGTTACCTTGTTTGGAAAAAAAGTCTTTGCAGATGTGAATAAGTTAAGAATAAGTGAGATAAAGAGATAATCCTGGATTATCCAGGTGGCCCGAAATGCCACTGTAAGTGTCCTTCTAAGAAGGAAGTGAGGGAGATTTGAGAAACAGAAGGAGGAGAAGCAATGTAAAGACAGAAAGACATTGAAGGGATACAGCCCTCGAGCCAAGGACCACCAAGGAAGGTCAGCAGCCACCGGAAGCTAGAAGAGGCAAGGGACAGATTCTGCCTGGGAGCCTCAGGGGAAGGACGGCTCTGCTGACACCTTGATTTTGGACTTCTGGCTTCCAGAGCTGAGAGGAAAATAAATATCTGTTGTTTTAAGCTACGAAAGTTATGGTAATTTGTTGCAGCAGCAATAGGAAATTAATACAGATGGGAAGACCATTTTGAGAAGACAGCAACCTTTTAACCAGCCCATATGGTTGCAGCCAATAGAAATTTTATCAGCTTATGAATTTCAGACTCATTACTTCACATAATATCTGGCTTTGGTGGAAGAAATGCAGGGAAATGCAAAGGAACATGCTTTGGGGACTTAGAGACTTCGTGGGTATTCAAATCATTTACCAGTGTATAAATGGTTTCACAGTAATACAGTCAAAGTTCTTAGAGTAAATCATTTTGATTCCCACTTCTGTCTGGCATAGAGAAATAATCAGCATTTCAAAATGAGCCGTTGGCTGTTCTATCTTTGCCTCAATAACTGCTTACGGAGCATACGGTGTGCCAGCTTACGTTCTCTCTCTTTTTATCAAACTTTTCAAAATCAATATATATATATATATACTATTATACTATGTTATTATTATATAGTTATATATATTTAAGATGCTTCTCCCACCCACATTAGTATATTTAATAAGATAAATATGCTAAATATTTAGTCCTGCATCGCTGAAAACCATTAACAACTGGCTTAATTTTAGAGATTGGTACATATTTGAACTCTTAACACCTTGATAAGATTCTATAGCTTTAATATGTATTAATCTTTCCTAAGGGAGCTGCACATCTTGGTAAAGTTGGTAACAATAAAATGATCTATTTGGTGTTTGGGCTGTTTAATACCAAAATTCCTAAAAGTAATCGTATTATTCATTTCACTCTACCAAATCAAAGGCAAATCCTAAAACTCATCTACAAGTGGGAATAATCCCTTTTTCTGGTAGTTTACACCTCTTGGGCACCATATTGAATTCTCTTTGTCCACCACGGATCCAGGAACTAGTCCTGCATGGGCTGGACTTCTCCTCAAAGGAGTAACCTAAGAGGGCATGGACTCCGGTACTTGAGATGAGCAGCTGCCCACCTGCTGCCCTGGGGTCTCCCTGAGGCTGAGTGTCTGCTGCTGAGGTTCATTCCATTAGGCTTCTCAGAAAGTCCCTCTTTTTGAGTAACGTCTTGCTGTCGCCAACTCAACACGGCAACTTTGTAATGACCCTGCTTTCTTCCCTGTTTACCATCCTCCTTCCATCACATTCTGAATAGCCCATTCAGGCAACAGCTTTAAGATCTTAGGCTTTTTTTCTGGGAGGGAAACCAAGCTGAGGCACGAATTCTGCAGTCAAAAGAAAACACCAGGAGATGCTAATTTTTAAAACATTTTTCATTATGGATATTTACTAAATATCACAAAAGCAGCCAGAGGAGCAAACTGGAACCCCATGAACTCTTCACTCCATATACTGTTGCCCCAGAGTATCTATGAAATAGACTCCTAAACAAGATTTTTATTGGACAATCAAAAGGTAAACACATATGTAACTTTGCTAGCTAGTACTAAATTCCCCTTCATTAGGATTGTGTCCTTACAGATCCCTCTTACCAACAAAAATCTAAGACAGCCCGTTGCCCTATAGCCATCCTAACAAAATGTGTTGTCAAACTTTTGAATTTCTGCCAACCTGTGTAGTTTCAGTTATATTGTCTTGTTATGAGCAAGATTGAGCAAGTTTTCTGTTCATTTCTGAATTCTTTCTTCATATCTTTTGTCCATTTTTCTACAGGGTTCTGAGTCTTTTTCTTCTCACTTTTCAGAAGGTCCTTTTGTCAGGGAAACTAACACTTTATGATGTAATTTGAAAATATATTTTTTCAATTTTTCTCACTTTACTTTGTTTTGGTGTTTTCTGCATTTCTTTTGACCATATCTTCATAAAATGAAGACTTTACAAAGTACTTATTGGGGAAGAGATTTGTATGAGAGATTATACTAAATAAATATTGAGGGTGAATTAACTTTCCTTAAATACTTTATGGAAAATTCACAGTAAAAGTTTCAAGTTTGCAAATTATCTCATACCATTCAACACCTGGCAGTTGCCACTTTGTCTCATTGTCTATGTCCTTTTTATTCTTTGCCACACTTTTCTCCCTTCCTCTCTCCCTGAATTTTTTAGTTTCTCCCTCTCTCCCTCCCTCCATCTTTGCTTTCTTTCTCGGTTTCTTTCTTTCGTTCTTTCCTTCCTTCCTTCTTTCCTTTCTTCCTTCCCTCTTCCTTCCTTCCTTCCTTCTCTCTCTCTCTCTTTCTTTCTGTCTCTCTCTCACTCTCTCTCTCTCTCTCCCCCCCTCCCTCCCTCCCTTCCTCTCTCCCTCTCTCTCCTTCTTTCATGCCTCCCTCGCTTCCTTCTTTCCTTCCTTCTTTCTTCCTTTCTTTCTTTCGTGCCAGCCCCTAGACATATCCCGATAAGCAAACAGGAGAGTCTAACAAGAGAACAAACATCAATCAGCAGCACCAGTAAAACTGCAGCCACGACAGGTGCTGGAAGGAGATATATGGGATGCTCTGCGAGGCTGTAATTGTTGGATTCTCATCTAGCCAAGGGAGATCATGAAAGACATCTTTGAAGAGCCAACAATTCAATGAAACTCTGAAGGATGAGTGAGAACTAACTAGAAAAAGAGCAGAGGGACCAGCTTTTTTGGCAAAGGGAGCAACATCTGCAGGGGTTGGGGAGAGAGAGAGTGTGGAAGCAGCAGAGATTGAGAGCGAGGCCAGTGTGATGGGGGCAGAGAGAGCAATGAGAGCCTGGTGAGAGACCAGTGAGGGGCTGTGCTAAGGGGATGGGGCTTTACCCTAAGAACATTTGAAGCTGTGGAAGGATTTAAAGAGAAGGGAGTGGATATGATCAGATCTATACTTTGAAAAGGTCACTCTGACTCCTTTATGGAGAAAAGGTTGCAAGGGAGCCTGAGTGGGCAGGAGCCCAGAGAGGAGAGGCTGCTGTGGTGTGAGAGCACGGTGGGCGATTAGCGTGGGTGGCAGCAGGGGTGGGCCCAGCGCATTCAACAGTGCAGTGTCTCATTTTTTAATACCTCCCCAGGTGACAAAATTACTTTAATAAATAATCATCAAATGAAACAAACAGCTTACAATGAATGGTTAGAAAAGAAATACAGACAAGGAAGAATTTCCTCCACTAAACTTTGTTATGCCTGTTTAAAAAAATAATTGAAAGATAAATAAAGCAGCACCAAAATGGATAAACACACAGCTATTCATTCAGTTGTTTTCCATCTATTTAACAGTTTGAACTTTCCCTGTCTGCTGATAGCTCCATTATAATATCTTTCATAAATAATTTTCTGATAATTAGTAAGCGAATTTTATTAAAACAAAAATTTTGGCAACAACTAAGTGATAATACTGATGGAACGCTTTGTTTTCTTCATTCATTTTTTAGTTTTAAACCTGCTAATTTAAAAAGAATAAATTTCAATTTTAAAGATACTATTCAATACACATGCCTTAAAATTTACTCAGCAAATGGAATATTGTGCCTCATGGTTCACACTCTGTTTCACTTTTTAATGTTTTTAACACAAATATAGACTCCAAGTGGTCACATGGAATGACAGAATTGAAGTAACTCAAGTTCCGCTTCTTTATCTTTACAGTCACTGTGCTGTCATTGTATATTTTGAATCTACCGTACAGATGAAAGAATGAAAGATCCATACAGCACCCAAAGTGAGCTCAGATGATTTCTGAACTATTACAAAGTTATTTTAAAATGAAAGCATTTGCTGAGTCCACAAGTGTTAAAAGCTGACTGTAGGACTGGGAATTTTCCGAAAGAACTTCCCTGTAAAAATACAATATTTATTAAAGAATAAGTGATAAAAACGTGATAATTTGAAGCTTACATATTTATTATTAGAACTTAACAGTACCCAGGGCAATTATTTAGAATTTAGATCAACAATAGATTTGAGGGAGGAGATTTTTATCACTGACATTGTTTAGAAAGGTAACAATAAAAAGCAGATGTTTAAAAATTCTCTATTGACAATATACATTTCTTTATTACCTGTCCTTGAGGAAAATCTCACCCACCATTTGGTCCACTGCTAGGTGGCGATGAATGGGGAGAAAAATCGATAAATTTACAGGAAGAGTAGTTCAAAAGGGAACCACGTTTAGTTCCTGCTCTTAGGGAGTTTATGCTGTAGGTGGGGGGAAGACATGCAACTCTCAGATTTTAAAGGCTTTCGCACATCTTTTTGATAGAGAGGGTATCAGGTGAGAGTGAAGAGCTGAGAATCTTTGGCCTGAGACTGACCAGGATTCTCTCCTTGACCAGATTCTAGCCAGGCTCCACTGAGCCCCTGTCTGGGTTAGGCCTCAACCTTGGCCTATAAAGCCTTGAACAAAACATTAACAAAGTTTCTAACAGCTCAAGGCCGCATCTCTAGGATGACCCTGGACTCCCTTAAAGTGCCTGCCTGAGAAAACTCAAGGCTGCCCAGACTTCACTGTGTGTTCCACCCACACCTGAAGACAGGGCTCAGTCTCCCAGCCTCTGGGCCCGTAGGAGTCTAACTTCCTATCGGCTCCAGTTAACAAACCCAGCTGGATTTCAGATGCAGAACCAACCCCTTTTTCCTGCTTTTTGCAATTTTTCACTTCCTCTATTCTACTGAGCCCCTCTCCCCTCCCTCCCTATTCCTTCATTTTCTTTTAAAATGTCCAGCCACCTCTCTAGAGATTGAAGCTGAGTTCAGTTCACACCAGACACTTTTTTCTATTTCAAAGGTACATCACTCATTAAGATCTATCCTTACCACTTTAACTAGTATCCAGATTTGTTTATCTTGGGCAAGACTTACAAATCATTCTAAAAATATATTTGAACAAAGGCAACCACATGAAGCAAAGCAAACACACTACCGGGACAAGATCAACAGGAAAATTCTACTACGGATTGTCCTTAAATGGAATATATATGACTCTGTTGAGTATGGTTAGAGATAGAACTTGGACCAGACAGAGGACTGGTGGAAGTTGAAACCGTTTGCCCTTGGGGCTGGCCCCGTGGCTGAGTGGTTAATTTTGTGCACTCCGCTACAGGCGGCCCAGTGTTTCGTTGGTTCGAATCCTGGGCGTGGACATAGCGCTGCTCATCAAACCATGCTGAGGCAGCGTCCCACATGCCACAACTAGAGGGACCCACAATGAAGAATATACAACTATGTACTGGGGGGCTTTGGGGAGAAAAAGGAAAAAAATAAAATCTTTAAAAAAAAAGAAAAGAAACCGTTTTCCCATGGGATTAGCAATAGAGATGAAGATTTTAACTAAGGGCTTTGGAGCAGCCAGAGGAAGAACCTATGCTAGATGGGAAAGAAACTTGTAGAATATACTAGGTTAACGATAATTACTAAAACACAGATTTTTAAATAATTTGGAGATTTTTAAATTATGAGTCATTGGATCAAACCAAAGCTTTCAGTTTTCCAGCAAGTTGTATGAGATGGGATCACAGGGCTAAGGCATTAATGGGAATTTTAAAAAAATCAAGCAGCCTAATACCTTTATATGCTATTTTGCCAAGTTATAGCTCCACGATATTGATAAATGTGGTGATTTAACAGCGAGTCATATATACACAGAGAAGCACAGATTTTCTGATTATTGAGTGGCATTACATTAGTTAATAAATCATTTGTTTGTTCTGTAAAGTATTTGATGCTTTGTGAATGCCAGACTCTGGGCTATGCAGTGGTCCCGGCCCTCACAGAGCTTATAGACCAGTCATGACGGAGGAAGAAGTGCTGCGGAAGCACTAGATGTGGGTGCCATTCTTTTACTCATCTGTTCTTGAATCCATTTCCTACCTTTCTCAGCTCTGCTCTGCAGCTCAGTGGATCTGAACTTTCAGGAAGCGTTTTCCAGGCGCAGCTGAATTTTGGCTGGCTCTGGCCAAAGAGAGACACTGAAGAGAAAATGGAAGGTGGGAGAACTGGGGAAGCCAAGGGATTTGTCCCCTTGTCCTACTCAAATAGCATCTTTGAAAACAGCTGCCTCTCTTCCATAGCTCCAAATTCTGCCTGATGGGCGCAGCTTCTAGTTTCTGGTGTGCCAGCTCATATGAGCTGAATCTGTGCACCTCTTCCAAACTCTGCCTTTAGTGATGACATGGTAGCTTGAAATCAGCCATGGTGGGATAGCCACAGCACAGAAATTGGCAAGCAGGTTTTCTTAGTCCCCAGAGAGCTGGATGTTAAACATTAACCAGGGTACCACTGGTTCTGGTAGCGTCATCTCTTTCAAGTTGTTCCTCAAATTCTAGAGGTGGTAGTTGGCTTTCTGCTGTTGTTACTCTCTCAGTTGCCACAAATTCTCAATCCTTCCTTCTTCTGAGGAATTATTTCCTTGTATTAAATCCTCTCTGCTGGACTGTCTAGGGGAGTTTGCGTTTTTCTGATGGCACCCTGGCTGATATAGGAGGGCGCCTCACCTGCCTTGGACATTCAGGGAACGACCTTCAGGAGAAATGTAATATACCAATTTTCTAAAAAAAGAAAATGGTCAGAACTTGGCAATAGGATGAGAGGATAAGGGAAAGGCATGATTCAGCATCATGTCCAGTTGGGAATGTAGATAATGGTGGATAATGGTACTGTTTGTTAAGAGAGGAAGCAAAAGCAGAGGAATGAGCTTGGGGGTGGTGGTAGGGATGCTGAATCTGAGGTGCTCATGGATACCCAAGGATAAACGTCAGTCGGGGTTGACAGAATCAGAACACAGAAGGAATATCTTCTCTCCAAGTTTCCTTGCTCAATAGATTATTTTCTCTCTCTTCTATACCCTCAAAGTGCTATTCCAGGTTTCATTTATACATGCTCAGTTCTCCCCATCTTAAAACAACAACGACAACAATAAAAAAACCCCACAAAACTTCTCTTCTTAAGGTCTACGTTTCCAACCAGCTTCTGCTGTGTCTCTCTTTTCCCCTTCATGAGTAATTTTGTTTCCATGGTAGCTGTTTCCACTTCCTTCTCTCCCACTCCTCCTCAATCCGTTGAAACCTGGCTTCCACCCTCCCTCTTCTGAATCCGATCTTCGCAAACACAGCAATGACTTGCTTCTTGCTAAATCCAATGGGCTATCAGCTCTGAGCTGGCCAGAGCCGATAAATTCTGGTGAAGGGCCAGTATACGGGCCAGTATATAGCAAATAGTAAGTGGGAGTTGTTATTATTATGGTTGGGCTGAATTAATTTTTTTTAATGTTACTGCTAAATTTGCTTTTGTCCCAAGAGGAATTATCCTTACAAATCATCATTTTGACCATTTCATTTCTTAATGAATTTATGTTTCTAATTAGCTACCATCAAAACAATTGGTGAATTCAGTGGGAAAAAAATAATCATTCACATCCATTACTCAGCATGCTATAGAAGGAATCAGAATATAAGCCCCATAAAAATTGTGTGACTAAAATGTTCACCTTTCAACTAGCTGTTTGTTTCATTACACAGACAGAGCTTCAAATGATGCCAGTTGCCTTGGGGAAATGATAAGTTAAAGCATTTTCCTCAAAACCTTCTATGTTTTCTTGTAGTACCCACAAATAGCTAGTAATCTTTAAGAAGAAACAGAAATGAAAAATAAGGGTCATTTGCTAAGTGGCATGTTTGATTTACAGCCTAGTAGTTGCGAAGAATTAGTGGTGTATTTATGTTTCCATAGCTCACAGCATAAAAGCCAGGGCCATATTGATGAACACGCTCTTAAATCATCTTTGCCTCAGTGTAAAGGGAATATGCCTTAATAGGACAGTATGACCTAATATTTTAGTCTTTTTCAGAAGAAGGAACAAAATCTACAAAGGCGAGGTGATATCTTATTTTTTTATTTTTTCAGTTTACTCTTAAAGGAGCAGTTCCTTATATGTAGACACTTTGAATTATGAAAGCCGAGCTTTGCCATGTGTGCGCTTGTAATCATACATGCTCAGAATTAATTCTGATCACACCCATAAACCTCATGCTCTGAAGCAGAAAAACCACAAGGCAATCTTGACATTGTTAGCAAACTGGTGTTTTCCGTAATGTAACACCAGTGCTTGGACTGCATGAACATGGTCAGGGTTCATTTATGGATAAAGTTAACAGTCTTTTTAATTAAAAGATTATGATGACAACGGTGATCCTTAGATTCCACGTGAAAGCTTAAAGATGATGAAATCCCATGAGAGGAGGACTATAGGCATGATTCCATATTAGTTTAATGGAAATGTGATCTATTATTTTAATAGATAAAGAGCGAGGAGAGCGGTACCATGTCTCTCTGAAATGCTTACCCATAGGCTCTCCTTCGCCACATGGAGAAGTCCTAGAGAAAATAAAATGCAGTGGATAATGTACTCTATCACGATACAGTGATGTGCTGAGTAAGTAAATTCAGAATGAAGAAGCATTTTAAATTAACCTGGGTCACATTTATTTTTATAACATTTTCTCTTGTATTGTTCTTGTTCCTGTGTGCCCTTTTTCATATACTAATTTACCTTAAATTCACTCAATTAGGTTACACCTAACTGCAGGATTAAAAACAGCAAATGGCAAATCAAATAAGCATACAAAAGAAAGAGAAAAAGAAAGAAAGAGAGAGAGAGAAAAGAAGGGAGGCAGGAAGAGAAAAATTCAGTGTATAAAAACAAACACAGAAAAAAACATAAAGATTGTTTTGATGATCTCTTGGAAAATTTCTAAAATGTCCGTGCTTTGCTGCCAAATATTAAGCTTAATTTGACTTTTTCTCCTTTTTCTAAGACTAGGGGGGTCCATTACATGGCACTTTTCTGACACGCGGTACTATTTCTGCAGGTCAGGAACATATTTTCTTGTATGGAATTGACGTCATTTAGGCAAAGAGCAGATCCCCACTCCAGTCACTGTACCAGAGGCTCTGTCTAAGGACTCACGCATAGGAATCCAGGGAAAGCTGAATAACCTGGCCGAGTAATCTCGGGAAGTCTGGAAGAACCAGAACCGCAGAACAGGAGCTGAACATCTTCCTTATATTTCATTCTCTTTCGAGTAACCTACAGTTCTGCACAGCAGATATTGACAACTTTAATCACTTTTTTTTTGGCCATACTTAGTCTTCCATACATCAACTGATGAATGATTCCTTCCTTACTCCCTTTTTCTCTTCCTGTCTCCTTTCCTTCCCTTTCTCCTTATTTTCTTCCCTGGTTCTGCTACTTAGAGGTTATCTAATCTTGAATAAACTAATTAATTCTTCTATGCCTTAGCTTCTGTCCTAATGGGACTGATAATACTGTATCCTCCAGGGCGGTTGTGATGATTAAATGAGTTAATATACCTATAGTGCTCACATTATTGCCTGTTACAAGACAAGAGCTTAAAAATGTTGTTTCTTCTTCTTCTTCTTAATCGTTTTTCTTCCTTTGCTTTTTTTCTTTTATGAAAAGTATATAAATCTGTTCTTGTAAAAATATTAAATTAATATAGAAGTATATAGAGTAAAAAGTGAAAGTTCTGTTTCTTTGCTTCCCACCCACACTCTCCTTGGCAGACATAACAATTTGATGTGTATAATTTTGGTTCTTTGTCTGGATATCTACATGCATTTGTGTATCAAATACACACACATACACACACACTCCCCTATATATATATATATAAACATGCAAATATTGTGTATAAAGATACACATACATATATACACATACATACACATATCCCTTACATAGATGGGACCATATCATTTGTATTTTTTTGACAACATCAATATGGGTATCTTTCCATGTTAAAATATATAGTTCTACTACATGCTTTTTAAATAATTAGTTAATGAGCCTAACATATTTATTCATTACAAGATATTATTCTAGGCACTGGGGAGTTGATAATAACCAATAGATAAGTTCCTTGAACATAGATGTTTTGATTCTAGTGAAAGAGATGGATAGTTAGAAATACATAGCTCAATATTTAATGTCAAGAGTTGGTGGAGTCTGTGAGGAGGGATAAAATGTAGAGAGGGTTGAGGTCAGGATGGTCAGGAAAGAATTCCATGAAGGTAGCATTTAAGCGGAGATCCTAAAGAGAATGAACTAACCAAGGGAATGTCTGGAGAAAGAATAATACAAGTAAAGAAATAAATGCAAATAGCCATGACTTTGAAACAGGGTAAGTGATGGAGGTAGAGAGAGGAGATGAGTGCACAGAGGCAGAGGCCAGGGTCTCTACATACATACATTACATAGGACTGCGGGTCATGGTAAGGAAGTTAAATTTGATTTTATTAACTATATGGAGTCTCTGTTTTTTTTACAGTATGGATATAGCATAGTTTACTTAACCTTTCTTTCCTAATAATGGAAATATTTTGTGAATATTTATGAATATTCTCTTATGAATATTGCAAAAATCATCCTTGCCTCATCTCTGTGCATGTGAAAATATTTCTGCAAGTTGTATTGCTGGAGCAGAAGAATTACATCAAAAGGGGAGCACAATGTAAGTATTGATAGATGCTATCAAATTACCTTCCAAAAAAGCCTTAATTTACATTCCCACCCATGGTGTATGGAAGTGACCATTTCTCTTTCTTCTTTTCAATACGGGCATATTGTCACTCTTCCTATTTTTAATAATCCAATGGGTTAAAAAATCCTGTCTTTATTTTGTTTTAGCTTTCGTTTTAGATTATTAATAAAGCTAAAAACCGTTTTGTAGGTTTATAACCGTTTGAATGTTTTTTCTCTTGTGAATAGCCTATTGATCAAATTTTCATTTCAGGTCATGTCTGTGGCCAGGCTTTGGACTGGCTGCCTTTGGGTCAAGCATCCACCCTTAGCACAATCAGCTGTATCTAGAGGATTGAGGTTATATATCACAAAACGTAGCCTGCTAAGGCTGCTGCTCAGCATGAGCTGTAAGTAGTGCATGATTACCTATAAACTATATATGCGAAGCAGTTACCCTGATTAATGCCCAGTGCAATTTGATGGCGAGTGAAATTAGGAATGAACACAATATTTATTGAGCACACACTAAAAGCAAAGCTCCATTTTAGATGTTACAAAGGACAGAAAGTTACACAAGATGGTGTCACTGTCCTCAAGATACTTGTAATCTTATAAGAAGAGACAAGTACAAAACTAAATATAATTCAGAATGGAATGTAAAGTCCTCAGGAATGACAAAACTAAATGATAAAGTAATTCAGAGCAAAAGAGAAATGACATTCACCGGGGAACTCTGCTAAAGGTCAGTGCCCTAGATTTTGAATAAGGTAAGATCTTTTAAAGTGGCTATATTGTTTTTATAAAAGTAATGTCATACTAATATTCAATATAAAAAATACACAGGCAGAAGTAAAAATCAGCTAAAATCCTATCACTGAGAGAAAAGTGTGTGGTTTTGTTTCGAGCTAATGACTCAATATTTTTGAGGAGATCCCACCAGATATTTGTGTGTTTGTATGTATATGTGTGCATGTTTATATGAATATATGTAAACAGTTTTACATAAGTGGGGGCTTTTTATGGACACAGACCTTGTCAGTATTTGGTTCATTGGCCAATGCAGTAAATATTTGTTGAATGAATGAATGTTCTATAACTTGCTCTTTCTACATCAATAAAGATATGTCTAGGTATTCATGTCTACAGGTTGCATAGTAAACTATTACCTATATAATTTACTCAACCAGGTTCTTATGGATAACTTTTTAGGTATATTTTCAGTTCCACTTTATTTTAAACAGCACTGATAAGAACAATCTTGAGCTAAATCTCACCCATATGATTACCTCCTTAGAGCAAATTTTTAGAAATGAGTTTTCCGCCTGAAGAATAAAGCATATTTTAGAAGATTGTGATGCATATAGCCAAAATGCCCTCCTGCATGGAAGTGGGAATGAAATTTTCACCAACAGACTATAGCAGCATATGTTTCCAAAACCAGTTTTGATTTTTTGATGTAGGCAGAAGTGAGAAATTCTCGTTGTTGCTCAGTGTATGCTAGGTGAGGGGAAGCTGTTGGGAGTGAGTGTATTTTTAACAAACATAATTTGAGATTAGCTTTATTGGGTCTGGCTTAGAGGGCCAGAACTCCTTAGTTTTCTTATGTCTCTTATGTATTTCTCAAATTTATTTTGCTACTTTTTACTCTTGGAAGCCATAGGCTGGTTCGCTAGTCCTCAGACAAGAATCAGAAATAGACATCCAGATGCTTAGTGTGTCTTCCATTACACACCGAACCGGGATTTGAATTTGAATTCTTATCTTTTCTCTATTGTTAACACTGTGAGGCTGTGCTGAGTTCTACAGCTTCTCAGTAAGCTACGAAACTACATTAGTAGTTTAGCCATTTACCACAGTGTGACTAATCAAGAGGCAATGTCCAGCCTTTTCAGAAGAAGTTTTTGTGGATGGTTGGGCCGATTACTAAGCACTCATCTTTCAGCTCCACAACATCCTTCTACTGCTCCGTGATGCTGAAGCTGGGACTCTGCAAACGTCATTTCTGTTAGCCAGCAGACTCCCTGTTAGACCCTGCCAATGAGGGCAGAAAAGGAGAGTATAAGGCTGGAGGAGGAAGAAGGAACTTCCCTTTCTGTTTGCTCCCTGTTGGCTTCCTGTCTGCTTGCAGCTCCTGTGAGCATCACTTTGGCAAAGCTTCCTCACCCTGGCGGCACAGTTCTTCCCTATGTAGCTGCAGCTGAGTTCAGTCTGCAGTTTTTCAACACTTGTGGGACAAGCCTCACTGGGCCCTTACAGTCACCAGTGTCAGCCGACAGCACCCCATTCTCTGAGATCTGAGTCCCAGCTCCTTGGGGTCTCCCCTCTAGGCTCAGAGACACCAGGACCTGTTGAGCGCCTGAACCAGTACCCTCTCCTCAAAGGCCTGAGGTTCAGCTCTGCAAGACCTCTTCTCTAAGTTTCTAAGTTTTAACAATTCCAACCTTTTCCCTTTGTCCTTTCAGCCGTGGATGGTATCTGCAGCCTGTAGTTGCTGCCTCTGTGGTACATTAGCATTCTCTTTATTTTTCAGTTACCTGGTTCACAACTTTATACCTAATTGATAATTCTTTATGTTAACTTCTCTTGATTCAATAACTGGTGTGTTTTCTATCCCTTTACTGGACTCTGATGGTGCCATGGTCAGAGAAGAACAGTAGATGTTTTGTACCAATGAAACCAAGTTTTATATATTTGAAGAACAAATGTTATTAATTTACAGTCACCCAACATACATGTGACCCCCCTCGAAGAGTTTCATGAGACAGAAGAGGATGAAGGGAATGAGGGAGTGAAGCCAAGTCTTAATAAATCTGGTTCATAAAATGTGCCCATACAGCGTTGCTTTCACCACAGAGAGACCGGATATACCTCTTTGCACTTTTCCCTCCAATGTCAGAAAGTCACGTCTCCATAGCAGTAGCAGGATGAATTTTCATGATGAAATCTGGCTAATAACGGGTTGTTTGAAGAACTGAGGTGTTTCAGTGACCTGAGGTTATTCTGGAAGCTGCAATTACCTACAGAGAACAACTGTAGAAACTCCTATTTGGGAATTCAGGAAAATGTTATGGAGGTATACCTTGGAAAGGGCCTTATATGTAAGCTGTGATTAAGAGCAAGATTTCAGGATTTACAGCATTGAGATAAAATCCCTGTGCACAATGACTGTGTCCCAACAGATTCTTCTCCTTTGATCCTCATTTTCTATAAAATTTTATAGTTCTACATTTTCAAGTTCTCCGTTAAAGCTCAACTACTTTAAATAAGTCTTAAGAGCCAAGATCATAGTTCTGAAAACCAAGGTGATTGGAGAAGTTTCTTAACTGTATCCTAGTGGAACAAGCTAATTGACCAATTTACAGGTACAATTCCTTTTGTGCAATTAGGTCAAAGCTCTATCCACTCAACTGTAACCACCTAAAAGTAAACCCTATCGATTTCCTGTTATTGATCATTTTGAATATAATTTCATCTAGTTTTGAAAAAGACGTCACCAAAATATTTCAAATGTGTTTTCTGTCTTAAAAAGTAGATACCGGGGCCAGCCCCAAGGCCGAGTGGTTAAGTGCGCATGTTTTGCTTTGGTGGCCCAGGGTTTCACCAGTTCAGATCCTGGGTGTGGACATGGCACCGCTCGTCAGGCCACGCTGAGGCAGTGTCCCACATAGCACAACCAGAAGGATCTACAACTAGAATAAATGACTATGTACCGGGGGGCTTTGGGGAGAAGAAGAAGGAAAAAGAGACGATTGGCAACAGATGTTAGCTCAGGGCCAATCTTTAAGAAGAAAAAATGGTAGATACAATGCAGCATCCAGTGCAGTATGGCTGACAGTAGCCTTTTGGTACATTTTAATTTTCCATATAAGTTAAATTTGAAGATTTGATTTGGATAATCGTATCAATTGCAAAGACACAGTTTTTTCATTTCTACTAATCATTTCCCATTTACTTCCTCAAGTCTAGTACCTCTGATGCAATGTTGAATCGAAATGGTGGGAGCAAGTATGCTCATCTCTTACTGGATTTTATGAAGAATATTTTTCAAGCTTCACTAGAATATGTTGTTTCCTGTGTCTTTTGTTAAATAGCGTGTGTACCTATATACCTATCAGAATTTAGTGCAAGAATCAGAAATCACTCTAGATATTACAAAGAAGAAGAAAGCTAACAGGAACTTGAAAAATTATTGGAAGGGCTGGAAGACAGGACTTTGAGGGGGGAAGCTGATGCTTAAATTTTGTTTCAAAGTCACCCACCACAGGTGTTATCAGAGGTCAGTAAATTGGAAGCTACTACTGTCCCTGCCGTTGTCACAGCTGCCTCACACAACAAAACTGGTACCAAGAAAGAAGAGTGAGTAATGAATCAACAAATCTTCTTGGTTCTTGCTTGTCAACCACTTATGGCAAAGGAAGATGATCTCTGTTCTTCCACCCGCCAGGGTCCAACAAAAACCACAGTAGTTATCTAAACAGATATAATTTAATACGAAGATTTTTAAGTTAAGTATAAAGTTGTTAACAATGTAACTCAAAAGGAAAAAGAAAACGCTAAAAACATAAGTTGTGGAATAGCAATTGCAGGAAGCAGCGACCACTTCTCCTAGGCCTAGGCAAATAAAGAAGAGGTTGGAATTACTACAATTTAAAGGCTTGAAGGAAGAGACTGTGTAGGTGGAAGACATCAGACAGCTGAGGAGATGGAGCTAGTTGGCTGGTGCCTGGTTTCTCTGCGGAGGATGTAATGAGGCTATTTCTGCAAGTTTTGGGAAAAAATTCAGACAAGATTCAACTGTATCTGAGGAAAGAAAAAGCATTTCCAGGATGACTGTAGAAAAGAGTTAATGTAGCAGGTCTGATGTCATTCTTTGAAGAGCTTGCTTTTGAGGCTGGCACATGGAAACTTGACTTTGAAATTTTCCCTATGTTACTAAATATTAAGACGGACTTGTGTGCCTTGGACACTAAACCCTGCTATACCCACTTATGTAAATTGTTTGTGCAAACAATGTGATTTACAATAAATACATGCTTTTCTTCTAGGAGTCTCGAACTTCAAAAATCATGGCTGGTTGTGTAGGAAGATAGTACCAATGTGACCAGCCCCCGGCAGACTCAGAGTGATATCAGCAACATGGTGGCATGAGACATCTCTCGTTTTTGTTCCCCACCTCAACAACAAAAATCTGACATCCCCTTATGGGCAAAAGTGACTTTTTTGGGAGCTGTGGGATCCAGCACCCTATTTAAGGGAATTGAGAGGAGTCTTGCCCACTCATGCGTTGGGCAATACTCTGAGAGACCTTGACCTTGGTGGTGGATCCTCCAGTGACCTGTGAACTGGCTCCAGCCCCTCAGTTGTGACCCAGGAGCCCTTGGAAAACACCATCTTAGACAACCACCCATGAACAAGACAGTCCAAGTTTCTGGAGGAAAAGTTCCAGCACATTGTTTCAGCAAAAATATATGAGTTTGGACACATAGGAATGGGTAAGAGGAACAGCTTGACTTTACCCACATCCCCCTCACCCAAGGCCATACGGCTCAAAGCTGAGAGATCTTCTTGACCTATGATTTCTCCCACAAGGGAAAGAGAGAGCATATGAGAGAGCATCTAGCTTCCCCAGCTGGGTGAGATGCTGCTAATGGGGCTCATTTCTCTCTCTCCCAGGCCAGGTTACTGAACCATGAGCTGCATGACTGTGGGGCTGGAAGAGGCTGGGAGAGCAGCAGATAGGATTCTTGGAGGATGTTAAAAGGATGTGGATTCTTCCAACTGCATCATAGACTCCATCAAGAAGCCCACCCACGAGCCACTTGGGAATACTTCACCCATGGATCCCCTGAAATTAGCAACATGAAAACATAAGAAAATTATGACACATTGGTAAAGATAAGTATATGCTCACATTCGGAATACTCTAATACTATAATATGGTAGGATGTTAAACACTTAACTCTAGTAAAAGGTTATAAAAGGGCAAGAGTATTAAAAGTAACCAAAGTGACAATAATTTGTTAATGAATACAGCACATGAAAAGAGGTAAATTGTGAAATCAAAAACATAAAAGGGAGGAGTAAAAGTGTGTTCTTTTGTATGCAATTGAAGTTAAGTTGCTATCGGCATAAAATGGACTGTTACATCTATAAGATGCTTTAGGTAAGCCTGATAGTAACCACAAAGCAAAACTTATAATAGATTCACAAAAGCTAAAGAGAAAGGAATCAAAGTACACCACCATGTAACATCATCAATTCACAATGGAAGGCAGCAAGAGAGGAAGAAAGGAATAAGGAACTACAAAACAGCCAGAAAACAATTAATAGGATGCCATTAGTAACTTCTTACCTATCAATAATTCTCTAAATGCAAATGGATTGAATTCTCCACTTAAAAGACATAGAGTGATTGGATGGGGGGAAAAAAACAAGAACTATATGCCACCTACCAGAGACTCATCTAAGCTCTAAGGACACACATAGGCTTAAAGTGGAGGGATGGCGAAAGATATTCCACGCAAATGAAAATCACAAGAAAACAGAGGCAGCTAAACTTTTATCAGACAAAATAGACTTTAAGCCAAAAATGGTAACAAGTGACAAAAAAGGTCATTATCTAACAATATATAGAGAGAGGTCAATTCATCAAGAGGATATAACAATCATGAATATATATGCACCCAACTTAAGAGCACCTGAGTTCATATTAAGCAAATACCGAAGGGAGAAATGTACAACAATACAGTAATAGTAGGGGACTTTAGTACTCCACTTTCAAAAATGGATAGATCATTCAGACAGAAAAACAACAAAAATATTGGACTTGAAGAACACTTTAGACCAAATAAACCTAACAGATGTATACAGAATATTCCATCCAGCAGCAGCAGAATACACATTCTTCTAAGGGCACACAGACCATTCTCCAGGCTACATCATATTCTGAGTTTCTGTTCATTTTTCCTCAATCCTTTTTCTTTCTGCTCTTCAAAGTGGGTAATTTGTATGAATCCATTTTCAGGTTCACCAATTCTTTCTCCTGCTGTGTCTAATTTGCTATTGAGCCCATCTAGAGAAGTTTTTATTTTATTTATTTATTTATTTTTGGTGAAGAAGATTAGCCCTGAGCTAACATCTGCTGCCAGTCTTCCTCTTTTTTTGCTTGAGGAAGATTAGCCCTGAGCTAACATCTGTGCCAATCTTCCTCTATTTTATATGTAGGATGCCTCCACAGCATGGCTGATGAGTGGAGTAGGTCCATGCCCAGAATCTGAACCCATGAACCCAGGCCTCCAAAACCAAGCATGCAGAACTTTAACCACTGGGCCACGGGGCTGGCCCCAAGAAGTTTTTATTTTAATAACTATAATTGTCACCTTTAGATTTTCTGTTTAGATTATCTGCTCATTCACTGATACCTTCATTTGAATGAAATTAATATTCATTTTCCTTCAATTCTTTAAGCATATTTTCCTTCAATTTTTAAGCATATTTTCTATTTTTGAACGTATTTATAAGAACTACTTTGAAATCTTGCATGTTGATCCAGTACTTGAGGCCACTCCAAGTCTGTTTAATTGACTGCATTCTTTTCCTGAGTATAGAGTCATACTTTCCTGTTTATTTTAATATATAAATTAACTTTGGCTTAAAATATATGTATTATAGATAATACTTTGTGGCAACTCTAGATTCATCATATTCTTCTGAAGATTGGATTTTTGTTCTACTGTGGTGTTTAGTTGCCTGGAATCAATGGGCAATCTTTGCCCTCTCCTTGTTCCCCATCATATACAGCTGCTTACCTATCTACCCTGTTCTTACGTCTTCCCACAGCTGCTTTTTGAGCCTATCTGTCTGTTGTTTTCTCATATGTCTGCCAAATTTGGACAGAGATGAGATTTAGGATAGAAATTAGGATCACCTTATTGGTTTTTTCCCGGATTTTTCTAATTTTCAGCTGTTCTGCCAGGTTTGTCTTAACTTTTGACACTTCAAGCTTTTAGCCACCCAGGGTGCACATGGTTGGAGAATGAGTTCAGTAAAGAAAAACATCAAACTCACAAATCTGGATCCACATCATTTTATCTTTGGAGAGTAGATTTCTCTCTCATTTCTGCCTGCTTTTCCACAGTGTTCTCTCTAGTTTTCAAATACGTGAGTAGTTTTGCTAAGGATTTGGCAGTTTGTGCTCTGCATTTGGGTATCACTTCTTCCCACACATTCATATTACTCCCTTCCTCTGCTTGCTTTCCTAATTAAGCATCATGGAATTTCATACCGGGAAAGTATCTTAGAAAGACTGTGATCACCTCACTTTATGTTAGAAGCATCAGAAGCTTCAAAAGAAGAATAGTCGAGGGTCACAGAGCCAGTTAATGGCTTGGTTTCCTGATTTAGTCTCAATGAATTGCCGTGATGCCTGCACCAAGAGCACCAGAAGATTCTACTGCAATTGGATAGCACCAAAGAAATGAAAGACACCATCCCAGCCCTGAGTACACTCATGTATTTTTTAAGGAGATCAAATATACACAGTAAAACAAATTGTGAACAAGTACAAAACCAACAGCTTCTAGTTCAGAATAATATAACACCAACTATATACAGATGAGAGAGTAGTAAGCCTACAGGCTGAGACAACAAACCTAATGTGCATTAAGTAGCCTTCAAGCACTAGCAAAGGGGAAAATTGCCATGCATCAGAAATCTAAGTAAGATTACTATATTTCTTTAGTCTATGAATGCACAGTGCCAGCAAATGCATCACTGCTATGACACTGGTAAGTGTCAGAAGGGCTTTTGAAATTTTGGCAAGTTAGATTTTTTTTTAAGTGCTTGTCTTTCTATGCCTCTCTTATTACGAATCCACTACAAATGTCTTGTGATGGAACACAGGATTACATCTCTAGGTATACAAGATATGAGGACTACTTTTTAGGAACTTCAGTTTTCTTTTCATCTTTGCATCTTTAGATCTATTAATAGGAATATCATAGCTTGTTTCTAGAGGATTCCTGTGTATTATGCAAGCTCTTGTTTGTATATAAAGAACAGAAACGTATTCTACTTATTTGTTACATGTAGCCTACTTTTCATAACAGAATGACACAGGCATAGAGATAAGTTGTGCTGCTAAAAAACAATCTGATTTGATGAATTATATACGGAAGTGAATAAGTGAAAAATAAATTATATAATTTTATGAAAATATTTAATATTTAATTTGCAGCATATAGCATAATTTTATTTGACCAAATTTATATTCAAAGCCAGTTGCAACTTCAATAGATATGTTCCAATTAATTTTTGCTTAAAGTCTTTGAACAGCATATAATATGAACTGGTTTAAAGTATCTAGCATATTATAGAAAAAATGCTTTTCGAATTCTAGGAGCAACTAAATTTCTGTTATTTAATCAACTAATTTCTTTGAATAAAAATCTTTATAGATTAAGAATTTAATTTTTCCAACAGTTTTGCAAAATTCCTCCTCATTTTCAAATAGATGGCAAGCAGGCAGCATTCTGTTACCTTTGTCATGGGTTCCAATAAATCTTTTGACTCATAGAAATGGAAGGAACCTACCTTACCACGTTCTCCTTCCAAAAAGGCGGAAAGGATTTGGTTTTCTTTTTGTTTCTTTTGGGTTTTTTTTTTTTTTTTTGCTGAGGAAGATTCGCCCTGAGCTAGCATCTGTTGCCAATCTTCCGCTTTTGTATGTGAGCTGCCACCACAGCATGGCCAATGATGAGTGGTGTAGGTCCATGCCCAGGAGCCAAACCTGGGCTGCCAAAGCAGAACACACCAAACTCAACCAGTAGGCCACCAGGGCTGGCCCAGGAAAGGATTCTGAAGCTAGAAGAAGTGATGTCTTGCATCTGTGATAGACTGATTAAAGCAAAAGCTGTCTTTGAAGTGTTATTTTTAGACAGGCAGAGAATTGTAGAGATCTTGCCATAATAGATTCTGCAAGGGGCCGCAAACTTATCTAGGTAAACACTTACTGAGATTAATATCTATTGCCTGGGAAGTAAAGTGATTACAACATGGTCACATGGATCTGAAGTGAAAAAGCGTTTCTGTAATCTAGTCCAGAGATGAGAAAAGAGGAATTTGTTGATGAGGGTTATGCTCAAGTGTCTCTTGTAAGGGGCAAAAAATGAATATTATGCTCAAAAGTAATTTAAGTGGAAATTTATTTTGGTTTTGACAGGTAGTAGTTAAAATGAAAACATCAGGGAAAGGAAGTAAAGCAGATTCAAGAAGCTATGTTTGATATAGTCTTCACAAAAAGAACCATAATTGATAATATGCCTATTGGTTTGGCTGTGGCCATTGGTTTGGGAGTATGATTCTTGCATATGCTCCACTTTCTAGAAGAACAAAAACCTAATGATAGCAGGTTATTCAAGAAACCAAAAAAGGGCTCCTTGAGTTACTAAGTATTAATTCCTTACACAGTAGCCTGCCTGGCATTCTTACCATGATACTGGATTTGTGGTTTTAAACCATCATCCTCCTCTATATTACATGGAGTAATATGTGTATCTATGCAAACAGTAATGTGGGAGGTAGATTAGTTTATTATATTGATTGGGGACTCGAAGATGTGAGACACAAAATGGGTATATTTTGATGAAATTTGAAACAAGCCAACGATCGCCCAGTCTAGATGACATAATGTGGCCTACGTTGTAAGTATTCTTGGGAGAGAGGGGAGGGAGGGAAGAAACTGATGATGGATGGCATACTGTTTTGCCTTGAGAAAGGGATATTTGGATAAAGGTAAGTCACCTTAAAAAGATTTGTTGACATCACCAGTGAAAGTTAAGAAGCTGACTGAGACAAAGAAAATATATGTATATCTTAAAAATAATTCTTGGGGGGCCAGCTCTGTGGCCAAGTGGGTAAGTTCATGCGCTCTGCTTCAGTGGCCCAGGGGTTTGTCTGTTTGGATCCTAGGCATGGACATGGCACCACTCATCAGGCCATGCTGAGGTGGCATCCTACATAGCACTACCAGAAGGACCTACAACTAGAATATACAACTAGGTACTGGGGGGCTTTGGGCAGAAGAAAAAGGGGAGAAAAAAAGGAAGATTGGGCAACAGATATTCGCTCAGGTGCCAATCTTTAAAAAAAAAAAAGAATTAAAAAAAATTCTTAGGGCCAGCCCTGTTGCTGAGTGGTTAGAATTCTGTGCACTCCACTTCAGTGGCCTGGGTTTGTGGGTTCAGATCCCAGACGCAGACCTACTCCACTCATTGGACATGCTGCGAAGGCATCCCACATGCAAAAAATAGAGGAAAATTGGCACAGATGTTAGCTCAGGGACAATCTTCCTCACACACACAAAAAAAGAAAAATTCTTACCTACTTCTCTACTATAAACAAATTAATCCCATTCTTTTTGCAGCAATTTAAATTTTATTTTGATGTTATTACTATTATATATTTGGTATATATATCTGGTATTATATAGATGTACCATATTTGTAAGAGTAAGTGGTTAGTATTCAAATGTTTAACATCTCTTTTTTTTCAAGTAAACATTTGACAAAAACTATATTTCTGTATTTCTAAAACCTTCAGACCTTCATAGTGGATTATTTTTCTTACATTAATTACCCAGGTAATAGTTTTTAGTTGGAGTTCAAATAACAGGCTGCCAGTGTCAATTTAGAGACGAATAACTTTGAAATCCTGATATGGAAGAGCTAGAGAAATGACATGTGCAACCTCAAGTTTTTAAAATGGCCTCTGTGCATCCTACAGCTGGTCCCAAATGGAGACCAAGAAAGCAAGGTCATTTTTAATCTCTACATGCATCTTGCTTTCCTGGCTTAACACTAATCATTCATTGTGTTCTGTGTATTGGAAGGGAGAAGATGAAGGATGTAGAAGAATTCACTTTGAAAACTTGTAGTCAATGTTGCATAGCCAAAAGCTCCCAGGGGATTAAACAATCAGAAAGCCCTACATCATTTGCATTTTAATGGATAAAAATAAGAGTGGAAACAGTTCTTTACACTTAAATTACCATGAAAAAGCTTGTGTAGTTAATAGGACTGTAATGGTGGGGAGGAAGAGGAAGAAATGGGGACTGTAGGAAATTTAAGGAAAATTCATTTCTTTTACAGAATTAGAGCTGGGCTGATGAAGTCAAGGTGCCTGACTCTGCTAGAGACACATTTTCCTAATGAAAAGTACTGTAACTTCAGACCTTTCACATTTTCCATGAATAGATGTCATTACTCATTATCACATTTATCATTACTTGTAAAACAGGGAGGTGGCAGCAGGGGGAAAAGGACTAAAATAGAGTTGAAAAAAAAATTGGGAATGACTTAGGTAATTTAAATGAAGGCTTTTTTGCAAAAGCAAAAAACAACCTCCATCATTACTCCATCATACTTTTGGAAAACTGACATAAGGTAGTAGCCACTTTTATGAAAAGAATAGTGACTACAGTTTCTCTTCACCCTCCTCTGATTCTGAATTAGAAATGATAAAGAGTTTGACTGGTAAAATTCTGAAACAGATAATGAGTTGTTTAAGTGATAATTACTGAATCTCCTTATTTTTAGAAACTCCATTAACAGGTATCTCTTAGTCATAGAAAAAAAAAGTCTTCATAAATATTGAATTGTGCTATCACATGTACAAGTTTCTTTCAAATTATGGAATCTGACTAATTTCACAGGAACTATTTGCTATTAATTGGTTTTAAGATTTAATCAAGTAAAGACATCATTTATGAATTCCAATTTGAAAACCCAGAAAAAAAGTGTAACCTTATTATCTTTAGTCTAACTTCCTCAAATGTTCAGATGGGTTAGAAATTGAAAACAAAAGGTGCCCCTGTGCCTTGTGAGTTTCTCCAATTCAAAGAACAGGATTTATCAATAGGTAGTTGCAGTAGGTCATAAATTGAAATATTCCTGCCTAACTAAAGAATAAAAAGGGTTTAACTAGACTTGTAATAAGGACAGAATGGGCATTTGTTGAATTCTTAATTAGTCTAGTAGGTAGGAAGAGGGAAGTAAACCATAGATTACTGTCAAGGTCAAGCAGCTCCATATTTCCAATAAATAAATCTTGACTGTGTTCTTCAAGTGCCAAACTATAGTGAAATGATGAAGAGACCCTTAGGTATACCATCTCGAATGGTAAAGGAGAATAGGAGGCTTTGAAGATGGGAAAGTCCCATAGCTGGCTGGGTGTTAGAAGTTCTATCAGCTATTGACAAGGCCCTTTTCAGAGCACGTAGAAATTTTTGGATGTGATTCTTGTATGTTACTTGCCACTAGCCACTCAAGATTATGAATTATACCTGAGACAGTACAGAGGTTGAAGATGAATTGCACCCATAAACAGAAAACATATTATCAATCTGTAGATTAGACCCATTTTCCACTTAGGAAAATGTATATCCTTAACTCAAGGAGTTGATATGTATAAAATAGGCCGATAAGGATTGTGTAAATATTGTGGAAATAGTATTTCTGACTGCCATTGACAGATTTATTATTAGAAACAATCCTGTTTGCCATGTACAACATTTTTTACACCATGAAATCTGATTTCGGAAAAGTGTTCTTTCTGACTTTTTCTATAAGTTTTTGATGTCTGCATTGTCTTTCTTATTATCACTGCCAGGCTCTATTCTGATTTATCTTTGCTAACTAATTTTCAATAAAAAATATGACAAATGTAATTTTCAGCTTGTATTTTTCAATTATTCAATTATTCATTGGGCTGAATGGAGATAGGAAATCAAAGTTATCAGCAAGGATTCCTATTAGACAAAGACTATGACTGTCTTCTGTAGCCTTATACTTTTTGGTGATCATGAACATTATTTGAGCTAAAGCTATGCAGGTTGGGGACAGTAACTTTTCTTTCTATTTGTGCTATTTACATAATCAAATTAGAAGACCTCATGTCACAAACGTGGGGTTACCAGAAGGTGAAATGATAATAAAGTCTAGCTTTCTCTTGCCAGTTCCTTATCACAAAGTCAAGTGATCATCAAAAAGTGGCAAGACTATTTATTGCTAATCACAACTCCAGCTGTAAGAAAACTTGAAGTATTGAGATTAAGTATTCTGTAAATTGTAAAAAAAAAAATAAGTAATATTTACTGCAAAGGCATTGCTTTTAATATGCTTTTCCTCTCAAAATACAGAAGTGCTGGTCCAGGGACAAAGATTGCCTTACTCAACCTAAGGCCATGTTTACATGTCCCATGAAAAGAGACTTATATTTTCTTTCTTCAGTAAGAAAACTGAACAGGAAAAAACCACTAGTCTTGTTTATGCACTAATTTCTTAGAGACTAAAGTACTACAAAAATAAGCTTCAATGACCTCCCTGATAATCAAAATTACCAACTCAAAACTACTAAGAAAAAAGTTAGAGAAATAGTGGAAACTGGGGCTGGCCCCATGGCCTAGTGATTAAGTTCAGCACGTTCTGCTTTGGTGACCCAGCTTCAGTTCCTGGGCATGACCTAGACCACTTGTTGGTGGCCATGCTGTGGTGGTGACCCACCTACAAAGTCGAGGAAGATTGGCACAGATGTTAGCTCAGGGTGAGTCTTCTTCAGGAAAAAAGAAAAAAGAGTGGAAGCTGTTGTGTTTGTAGGGTTTACTATTTTTTCTCAAACACATGGCACAGTTCCTAGCAGAGTATGGACACTTATTCATTCATTCATGTAACAAATATTTATTGAACATGGTTTCTGCCCCAGGATCTGTGTAAAGTTAATGAAATACAGTGTTGTATAAGAGCATCCATGCTTTATTCTTTCATGGAGCTTATAGTCCACCAGAGGAAACAGATGAATAAAATATTCATACCAATGATTTAGATAAAATTATATCTCTGTATAAAATTATAATGGGTTAAGTACTATAGATGGAATGGTTTATAGTTCTATAAAAGCATGAAATAGAGAAGTTTAACCTAGTCAGAGGATGTTGAAAAGTCTTCTTTTAGGAAGCAGGCAAAGTGGAAGAAGGGGGTCCCTCACCATGGCTCCATTCTAATGAAATTGATGTGGACTGAAGGAAAAGTTTAAATAAATAAGAAAGGAGAGGATAGTTTTATTAAGATAAAGTGTAAAAAGATAGGCTGGTAACTATCCGGCTATTTTGGAGTTTGATATTATATATTCGGATTTGACAGGATATTCAAATGGAGAAATTGGATAGGCAGGTCTGTTACTTAGCAGGAAAGTGTCAACTGAAGAAACAGATTGAGAGAATCTTTAGTATATGAATTACAGTTAAAGACTTTGGAATTCAAACCTCTGGAACAATGTATGGTATGATGGGCTGAATAATGCCTCCCCCTCCATGTGTGTCTACATCATAATCCCTGAAATCTATGACTATTAACTTATATGTGAAAGACACTTTGCAGATGTGATTAAATTAAGAATTTTTAAGATAAAGTGAAGATTATCCTGGGTTATCTGGTGGGCCCGATGTGATGACGTGGGCCTTATATGAGAGACTCAGGAGGAATCGAAGTCAGAGGAGGAGACAGCTCAGTGATGGCAGCAGAGATTGGACAGCTGCTCTTTGAAGATGGAGGAAGGGGCTGCAAGCTAAGAAGCACAGGTGGCCACTAGAAGCTGGAAAAGGAAAGGAAAGGAAATTGATTCTTCCCTCAGAAAATCCAGAAGAAACCAGCTCTGCTGACACCTTGACTTTGGTCCAATGAAACTGATTTTGACCTTTGATCTCCAGAACTGTAAAAGAATAAATTTATATTGTTTTAAGTTTGGGGTCATTTGTTACAGCAGCAAAAGGAAACTAATACATATGGAAAGGGAAGAAAAGGACAGAGATAAAACCCTAGGGAAGACTCACCACTAGGAATAGTGGTAGGAGAATGTTCTAGAGCAGAAGATGCTAGAGCGCAAAACCATGAGAGAAAATATTTCTAGGAGAACAGAGTTGTTGGTAAGAGGGGATTAGAATCATAGCTCATAGGATCTATACTCCATAGGGAGGGAAGTTGAAACAAGAGGGGATGATAGAGAAAATGTAGAGACTGAGCGACTGGAGATCATGTAAAGATGGAAGAGCAAGAACAGTGGGAGTAAGGGACCGTGACGTCTGGATGGATAGGATTGATCTGAAACAGAACACTGGAACTTAAGATTTTGGAGGTGCATGGGATTCAGCATAGAATGGCATAGAGGACTGGAGCTGAGCTGGTCCACAGGCGCACTGAGCTCCTTCAGTGTGATGGTGGGTCTTAGAGCTGAAAGGAAAATTTGTCTTTAAGTGCCTGATTTACTGAATTTGTGTTCTTACTGAGTTGATTTAGAGAGTGCAGCAATTGTTAGGAATTTTCTTCTGCTTTTAAGCCGTATTTATTCAAGCTTTTTTCTAAGATAGAATCTTATCTTTTCATCTTGCTTACTTGTGAGTGGCTGGCTTCAAATTTGTAATTTCCTTTAAAAATTAAAGTGGTCGACACTACACTGCATTTTCTGGATCCATCCTTTTGCACTTCCAAGATGGAGTCTAAAAGCTGAATATTTTATGTTTTAGCTGATGTTTTGTAGCCAGAGGGTTGGGAAAAGGGGAGGTGGTCTTGCACATGGGAGAGCTCCGATGAAGTGGCATGCGATCTTCATTAGAACCTGAGCTCTGCTTTCCTCTCTGCCCTCTGCCCTTCCAGGGTCACTGCCCCTAGTGTAAGATACTGTCAGGTGCGATTCTTTCACTGCGTAACTCTGGAGCTTTTACTTCTATCAGAGGTGCCCTGTAGTTCATTTTTCTGACTTCACCCACTCTTCCCCTGGAGCAATTTCCACTGGTGTCCAATCAAAAGGAAAAGGTGACGATTGAAATTTCTTTACACTATTTATA
The DNA here is from genome assembly GCF_021613505.1 of Equus quagga. Lineage (NCBI taxonomy): Eukaryota > Metazoa > Chordata > Mammalia > Perissodactyla > Equidae > Equus > Equus quagga. The sequence continues at coordinate 14,020,251 of NC_060287.1, read as the reverse complement.
TGGTATGAAGGAGTGTTGACAAGCTCTGTCTGAAGATGAGGGCATGGTTGGGAACTGAGCTGTTTGTGTGCACTTCTTCCTTCTCTTCCAGAAACATTTGTTTGTTTCTTTGGATTAGTTTATTAAATTATATCGTGCTATTCTCTTGTTCTGGTTTCGTGGCTGTTGATGAACATTTTTTGATTAGCTTTTATTTATTTATTTTTTGCTCATTTCATTAAATTTTATGGGAGGGAAATTAAATGATGCAGTTGTAATCCACTATCTAAACCTGGATGCTTGTAAACAATATTTCACTGGTTACTTTTATTCATTATTTAGCAAAGGAAGTCAATCTACCAAAATTATATTTCAGATATAGGATTATTTTTATGAAGTTGAATTTATTATGGGTACAGCTAGAACTAACTTGTACTTTTAATTTCCTTAAAGTGCCTCGATTGTGTAGTGATAGGAACAATAAACATCAAATATAAATAAGTACTTGCACCTGACAAGTAATTTATAAATATTTTACATGTACTGTGACTATATTTATTTATGTACAGATAATACATAGTCAGACTATCTCTACAAATAAAAATGCTGACCATACAAATTTGTAATTCATAGGTATTGCACGTCTCGTCTTTCTTGGTTTATATTCCTCCGCATCCTTTCCCGTAATTATTTCCTTAACTCATGGCTGTCAGTTCTACTTTAAGACAAAGGCTAAGGAAATGCAGCTTTTGAGCTTGTGCCGGAACGGTTTTTCTGCCTTGGAGAAAATAATATTTCTAACTATGTATTGCAATTTTTATTATTCTGATGTTCTAAGTCAGAAGCAACTGTCTATTCTTGCTAAACTTTACATAAGTACACGTGGAATGAAAAACTAGGTGGAGAGACTACAATCATGATATTGCCTAAGAAATAAATGCCCAAGAGAGTTAATTCAGATGCCAACACTATATACAACCCATGTTCAATTCAATTTAGGGTTGCCATTTAATCCTCTTTGAGTTGATACATCCTTCAAATATATGGATGTTTAAAAAAAAATTCAGTAAGATTCAAAAGAAGATATCTGATAGGGTTATAACGAGACAAAACTATGCTGTGTGTGCATGCATGCACACAAACACAATACACAGTATGTCGAAATGAAGGTGACTGTGATACTGGCAACAGCTTGTAGCTCTCTAGGTGACTCTCTTCTTGCCCTGTTTCCTCTCTCTAGCACAAGACTGTTTCTATGTATTCTAACATCCCATCAGTTCTGTAAAATAATAACTAATACAAATGTTTTTCATTTATTTTTGTTGTTATAAGAAGCAAAAGAACTGCAGGGAAGGCTGATTTATTTCATTAAAATTATTTTAAATCACACCAATAAACATTAAATTGACAGTATGCGTCAGCCATAAAAAAGATCATAATGTTATTCTGTCCTCCAATTGTTAGTCTCTGACATTATTAATAGAAAAAATCAGGAAGCTCAATAACTTCTAGACATTGTATTTCAGCCTATGAGAAATTCCTAATGAAATATCAATGAAGACCCAATAGGTAATTCCAGATGCGTATTACCTCGAGATGAATTCTTATCGTCTACTCAAGAGGACTAGAAGTCATTTGGGTTAAGTTTACTTTTAGAATCCCCAAGTGGGCTCCTTCTTCCTTCTTTCTCTTGGGACAGTCCATTATGTGCCTCAAGGTACTACCAATTCAAAGTGGTGCTATGCATAAAGAGATGCAATTTATAAAGATTTGTACTTTTTTTGTCTTAGAGTAGTACTAAGCCTGGTAAAAATTCATTAGTTTCAGTGCCCAAGTCCTACCAAATCCGCAAGCATTAGCATATATGAGGCATGTTTTTATGCGACTCTTCTACACTTTAGGTGTGGTTGGAAAACACTTTGACATGATAACTTTTGTCAGCCATAGACAGCACCTCTCTAATCTCTCTGAAATCGTTCTGCATGCCCAAGTTAATCAAGTAATGCTTTGCAAAAGAGAACTGTAGTAAATATTTTATCTTGGGCACTGTATATTTTCACTAAAGAATAGACTGGAGTTTCCAATAACCTCTGCCCTGTAAGGCTACAGACAAGTCAATGTTGAAATGTCTGTCAACCTCTCTACTCCACCCTCACTACCGTAAAGCGGCAAATGTCTCAGTATGCTGTGACCCAACACGCTCTCCAAATTTCGCCAGATTGATTTTGAATAACTGGGTGGTAAATTCCTGCAGCTTAAGTAGGCAAAATAATTAAGACTTGATTTATGACCAGCTTTGTGGTCCACTGGGGCAAGAGATGGAATGACTAAATCCTGAAGAAGAAAGGGGAGCATCTAGTCTGGCTTTATTTATTAATTGAGCAGCTGCTCATGTAATTGGGTATTGCTTTCAACATTCAATGAAATTACCGTATGTGTCATCTTATTCTTAAAAGGGATGTGGACGTTGACTACCGGACTAGGAAATTATTTTGCATTTTTCTTATTAAGGTGTAGTCAGTAAAATTTCTGACCACTTCAGCGAAAGTTCATTTATTTATCTAACTGAATAGCCATATTATTTCAGCGAGAAGCTTCTACTGACCATCTCCTGATAAGACTTAAACATTGTTATACAATATACGAAAACTCTCTAGTTATCCAATTTGTCACTTTGAGTACACTGCTTTTTAATATTGTTAAGGTATAATTTGCATGGGGGCTGGCCCCGTGGCTGAGTGGTTAAGTTCGTGCGCTCCGCTGCAGGCGGCCCAGTGTTTCGACGGTTCGAATCCTGGGCGCGGACATGGCACTGCTCGTCAGACCACGCTGAGGCAGCGTCCCACATGCCACAACTAGAGGAACCCACAACGAAGAATACACAACTATGTACCGGGGGGCTTTGGGGAGAAAAAGGAAAAAATAAAATCTTTAAAAAAAAAAAAAAAAAAGGTATAATTTGCATAAATTGTAAGTGTATAGCTTGATAGAACTTTACATATGTAATACATTCATATAATCACAGTTCTGATCAAGGTGTACAACATTTCCAGCAACCTAGGAAAGTTACCTATTTTGTATTCCTCCAAGCTTCAGAGAATAACGGGTAATAATAGGTTTTGCCTAACTAATAGCTCATTGTGAAATGAAATGAAATAAGTTAAAATGTCATGGGAAAACTATAAAATCCTACCAAAATAGAAAGCTTTACAATAGTAGTAATAGTAGCTATCAAAGATTTCCCTTAACCCAGAGATCACCCTTCACTCTTGTCTTTCTTATTGTATATAAACTTGCAAATCCTGATTAAATCCTTCAAAGCTAGATCTTCCAAAAAACAAATTTGAAAGTGATGTAAAAGCAGTCAAAATTATTACCATGCATAGCTCATTAATGTTTCATCTGTACTTAAGTATAAGCAGTTCAAAATATTTAATTACTGCCTCTTCTCTTCTCATGCCAATGTGCATGTATGTTTGCATGTGGATATAAAACATCACTGCTGATGCATGTAAAATGATGAGCATCCAGTGTTGACAAACCAAGCAGTAGACTTGTGTGGTTAGTGACATTGACATACTCAATTTACAGTAAAAACAAAACAAGTAAGACAAATTAATTGTTGCTATTTTCTTTAGGGGCTACTGGCATGTTACAAGGGTATTGTCTTAGTTTCTGGTTTTTTAGCCGGGGTTAATTGTCAGCATTAACACTTTTTTTTTGAGTCTCTAAAGAGAATCTGAGTAACCAGAACAAATCAGCAGATTTGAAACACTGGAAAACTGTACAATTATTTTTATGATTGATAGATTTAGTTGGATTATTGGCATTCATTTTGTTCTTACGTATACTCAGTCTTTTATATATATAAATATATAAACCCAATATTTTTTTTTTTTAAGAAATGAGTTTCTTTCCTTTTACTCTGATCCATTATTTTACTTCCCTGTAAAGAAAATTGTCTCTTTGGCCTCAACAGAGCTTTCATTTATTTGGTGGCTTTAACAAATATTCCTCAGACAGTTGTAAATATTCTTCCAGAGACTTGCAAATGTAATGCAACCTGCTTCATCTGGGAAGCAAGTTGCCCATGATTAGACTTATTGACTTCAACTTTCTTTTTTTTAAGTTTCCTGAATTCAACTAATATTGACTCTGAGTGTCCCGAGCCATTTAAAACAACTTATATATTTAAAAAGGGTTATTGTTGTGGCCATCACAGTAAGCGTGATAGTTTTGAAACAGAACAGTTTTATTGCTCTGGGGCTTTATCTTTGATAATTCAAGTAAAAAGGCTAATATTTCCTGAAAAAAACGTGGACTGGAATTTATGCATACAGGGCGGGGGGATTAGCAGCATTAGTTTAAGTGGCATAAGTAGGATGTTTGAAAGTTCCTCCTCCAAATTCTTTTAATACTCTTCAGGCCTGACCTGAACACGCAGTCCTTGGCCCACTGCATGAGAATAGACTATTAATCTTCACCGAATCCTTGCCAGTCACTGTCAAGAGAAATGTCCACAAAGTAGAATGACACCTCAGTTATTTAAACATACCCACAATGATTTTGGAATTTAGACTTCCTCGTATAATCATTAAAATGTTAAGACAGATTATAATACCGTAGACAAACGCCAGTCATCATCATGGTTGTTATGTTTAAAAAGTCTGTATGTGTTAGAGAAGTGTAATGAAGTGTTTACAGGTGAAATGTTACAGTGACTGAGATTTGCTTTAACCATGTGTGATTGGGAGGATAGATGAAACGAACCTGGCAAGATGGTGACACTTGGGGTTCATTGAATTATTCTCTCTACTTTTGAGTGTGTTTGAAAACTTCAATAATAAGAATATGAGGAAGTCAATGATTATGATCTTATGATATGGGTACTAGCACCTTTGGATTCTAGATAAATACAACCATTAACCAGTGGATAATCTCAGGAGAGATACATTCTTTAAGTATATTGTGTTCTTGCATTTAACCAGTACGGAAGTGGCAGGTGAAATGTCTTTCTTAGGCTCACAGAGAGTTAATTTGAGGGTGCTCTCTTTTTGGATGTTAGTCAATAAGAACTGGGAATCTTCAACATGCCAAGTCAAATGTAGGCCCTGATCAGACTAACGTGAATAAGGCATATTGCAGTCCAGCGAGGAAAACAGTCACACCAACAGGTAATTGTAAAACAACGTCCTAAATGGGAGGGAAGACCAGAGCATCTTTTGAAGGACTTTGGACAACACGAGCAATAGCATGATGAATAAGAAATAGCGTATACTGCCGAAGGAAAAACAAGTGGTTGAGTGCTGCTAGAATCTCAAATACGAGGAAGGCGGAAATGAGAGTTAGCAATGGAAATGCAGGTGGTGAGCTTCATTCTGACGTGATGGAGAGTCACTGAGAGCTGTAAGATGGGGCAGCCAGGTGGAGGATAGGTTTGAGCAGACAGCATTGGAATCGGGGAAGACAGAAAGGCATCTGTGGTAGTCAACCAGTTGAGCAGCCATGAGGACTTAAACCAGATCGAGACTTTGTGGGGGAAGGATAGGAAGAAAAGGGGATTTCAGCCCAGAGTAATTTTGTAGCAATAGGACAGTGATAGAACGCTTAGCTCCCTGCTTCTCTTCTCTCGCTCTTCCTTCTCAAATCCTCTTTTTCTCCCCTTTCCTTTTATGTCTCTCTCTTACCTTCTCCTTTCTGTCTTTCCTTTGTTGAATCTTGTGCTAAGACTTAATTTACAAATTTTTGTTTTGAATAGCTAATATATGCTCACAATTCAGAACACAAAATACAAAAGGTACATGATAAAAAAATGTCTCTCTTCTTGCATCCCTTGCTTCTGAGCTGCCTGCTTCTCCTTAGATGGAGCCAGCCGTGGTTCCTTCCAAGGTTGTGTATTGCTTCAGAGATATTCCAGGCTTTTACAATCATGTATATGCACTTGTAAAGACTTTGAAAAATAACTTGTATAGAGACTTTGTGTACACACTTGACAACTTAATTAGCATGCTGGCTGCACTAGATTAAAATCTTATTAATTAATTTGATGGGTCGTTTGATTATATAGCTCTAAAAGAAAATGTAAGCCTTCTATTGCAGAAGACAATGAGCTCACCAAGGATGTTCACTTCAGTAATATTTTTTGGAAGATGAAAAGTGTTAAACTATCTAAGTGTTCCCTTTCTAGTAGATATGAAGGCTGTTAATCTAATATCTGTCTAGAGTCTTGATTAATCTTCGAAAAACTTGAGCAAACATTCTTTTAGCCTATTAAGAAATCTGCTTATGTAACAAGATATTATCCTGCTAAAAGGCCTCTATCTTAACTAAAAAATTAGAAAGATCATAATAAATTTGCTTTAGTTTTTGTGTTAAAATCAGAGAAAGAATCCTTAACCTTTCTTCAGTGGCAGGCTGTGGGGTTTCTACGTAGTGAAACATTCTAGTTTCTAGTTTCACCTTATGTACACTGCAGGGAAACCCTTACGGCAATAATTCCTGGAAAAGCAAAATATATGAAGCTTTCATAAATAAATGTTAGTGCATTAGTCTTCTTCCAGCCCAAGCCAGATTTTCCTGGCGGCTTGTTTCCCCAGATGGCCAGAAGAATACAATCCTTGATATAAAAATTTGGCATTTCACATATGTATCTGATCAGAAGCAGCATTCTCACTTGCATGATGTTCTTGTATTTCTCTTGGTGAAATACAGTGCAGTGGTTATCTCACAGGCATAAAAAAAAACCTCATACATGATGGGAACCACCATGTTTTAATTTTTGGTTGTATTTTACTTACAAGGAAGTCTTCCTTGAAAGTACTTGCTCAAAGAATAAGTCCTTCAAATACATAAAAATTGAGACTAAAAATAATGACGATGATTATGCCATGTTCAAATTTTGGCTTTTTCTTAATATGATTTGCAGTCTTAAATGCTTAGAAGTACATTGAGAGAATTAAAGAGAATATAAATTCCTAAAGTTGTTAAGTACAAATTGTAGAATTATGCTTTTTCCCCCAATATGAAGCAGACTAGCATACTCCAGAATGCCATAACTTTGTTATATTTCAAGCAGAAGCACTCCAATTTCCTGAGTACCCAAGTAATGTTAACGTTATTTTACAAAGCCAGTTTGATTTGATATGTTGGGCCTGAAATTACGTTATTAAACTATCTATACTACGTTGTATTATTTAATAATTCCCTCTGCTCCAGTTCTCTAGAATATAAGTTTATCTGTCTTATTCACTGCTGCATTCCCAGCTTAGAACATAGTAACTGCTCAATAAATATTTTTGAATTAACAAATACAGCATTATTTATGACCCATATTTCTATTAGACTGTTTTCTTCATCAAACGTTGTGCATCTTTTTTCAACTTTGATTTATTCTTTGTTGTTATAACATAAAAACTATGTAGCACAGGATAAAAAATAAGATTGAAAAAATTAGGGGCTTGCTTAGCTTAGTATATTTCAGTTGCATGAAGCCTAGTTTAAAAAAATATTAACAACTTAATGGTTTCATTATTTTCTGTACTTCATTTCCCTAGTTGAAATTGACTGTAAATATGGAGAAGTTGTGAACTGCAGCCACTCCCTGGCCCCATGCAAGAATGGATTCAAAGTCCAGCCTGAGTAGCCTAGTGGTTAAGTTTGGTATGCTCCATTTTGGTAGCCTGGGTTTGGTTCCCAGGTGTGGACCTATACCACTCCTCTGTCAGTGGCCATGCTGTGGCCGTGGCTGATATACGAAAAGAGGAAGATTGGCAGCAGATGTTAGCACAGGGTGAATCTTCCCCAGTGAAAAAAAAAAGAAGAATGGATTCCAAGGGGAAAAAGAGAGCGCTAGAGCATGAGAGACAGAGAGCCAGGGACAGAAGGAGATAGCTTGATGCTGGGAGACAGTCTTGCTCATGTTAATAAGATTGCCATTAATGGGCCTTTTAATACAAAGTGCTCTACACTACTCTATACAGTCCATCATAAGCTAATGAAAGAGGTGCTTTAATTAGGATGAGAATAAGTGATTCAGAGGATGAGAGAAAAGGGAAGGATTCCAAACCATCCTTTGCACACAGAGGGACAGCTGCCAAGTGAGAGAAGGCTTGCTCTCTACCTTGAGGATAGAGAACAAGTAAGCTGCATGACATTGCAATAACTAGGGATAAAAAGAAGTGACAGTGTCCTCAATGAAGCACACTCTAGAGTGTTAAAATATTACAGGGCCATCCTGGGCCTTCACTGTGAGATATGACATTAAGCCAATTTAGCTTCTTATAATTGTCAGAAGAAAATCAGATTATCTCAAATTTTGGAATGAATCACTAAAATAATCTTACATTTATTGTCCACACTATTGGTTTAGTCTTAAAATCTGTAAATGTTTTGACATTCCTTAGAGAATAAATGGTCTATCATTTGAAATAGGAGAAAGAGAACACTTCTGCTCCAAAGAAAATCATGCCGACCATTTGACTACCAGGATGCTGATTACTAGTAAGGATTGAGCTTGCTTAGAATAAATAGATAGAAAATGGGATGTAAATATGACATGTGACAACTATAACTCAATGATATAGCACATCTCCTTGGACTCTTTCTTTTTCATTTTGTCATTACTCATGCTTTCTTGTCCTGGAGACCCAGAAAAATTACCTGGTAAAAGAAGACAATACAATAGAAAGGCAAGATGAATATAAACAAGATTTCTACTTTTAAAAGGGAGGCATTGATTTTCCTCTGCTTCTTTCTTCTATTTTCCTCCTGCAAAACAAAGTTCTCTATAGGAATTAGGAGTGAACTTCTAGAAATATGTTGGATGAAGACCATTAAGCCAGTGCTACTCAAAGTGTAGTTCACAGCCTGGTGTCTGTCCCTGAACAATAAGATAAATACAGGCATTGAGTCACAATAAGATAAATACAGGCATTGACAATAAACATTTACAAATTTTTGTAGCAATTTGACAGAGTAAATTTTTTCTTTATTGAATTTAATAGCAAAAATTGAGACTTTATGTATGTCTTTTATTTCATCTTATTCAAGTAATTTTTTTGGTATGCATACTGGTCTTTGATGGATAAGAAATTAGAAATAAATCTTTGCCATGGATAATTTAATAGATACTAGACTAAACTACTTTGGAAAAAATGCTTATAGCATCCTTTCCAACTTCTTTTGAATACCCCTAACTATCTAGGACTTTGAGTATTATACATTCCTGTTTCTTCAGAAAGTAGAATGGTTGCTTCTGGGGCCTGAGGGGTGGGGGAGATGGGGAGACATTAGTTAAAGGGTGAAAACTTTCATTATAAGATGAATAAATTCTGAGAATTTAAAGCAGAATGACTATAGTTAACAATACTGTATTATATACTTGAAAGTTGCTAGGAAAAAAGATGTTAAATGTTCTCACCACAAAAAAGAAATGGTCATTACGTAAGGAATGGAGGTGTTAGCTAACTCTAAAGCGGTAATCATTTTGCAACATATGAGGGTATCAACTCAGTCCATCATACACATTAAACTTATACGATGTTATATGCCAATTCTATCCCAATAAAACTAGGAAAAAAAGTAAAATCACAATCTCTGAAAAAACTTTTGTTTCTTGATTTTTTTTCTGGTATTTTAAAAATAAATATATCTTATGTCTGGAATGCCTTCATATATTTTGGAAGACTTTTAAAAAATTCAGTCTTATGAAGCTCAGAATTGAAGCCAAGCCTGTAGGGAGCATTTTACTTCTATAAAAGAAAAATTTACAGGCAATTGTTGCTGGAGATGGTACTGGAAGGATGGAGACCATCTGCGTTCCCCTTAGTAAACTACTTGGTCATCGATTAGGTCTTGGTCAAGCATCAGCTGAGTGTGTCAGGAAAAATCTCAGCATGCTAAGTCATTAGAGTGAATATCATGTCAAGAAAAGTCAACAAAATTGCAAATAATAGGGAACTAAGGCCATTTTATCACGTTGAGGTTGCACATTTGAGCCTAAGTAACATTTTAGTAGTTCATAGTACTATGATATGGGGGAATGCACATGTTTTGTCAACAAATCTGAGAAACCTTCAGTATCTACAGATCTACCAAGCCCCCTGGACCTCTGTCTCAGCCATCCTCAGTCTCCAGAGACCAGACAGCACACCACCAGAAACTGCTAAGATATGTTTTTGAAAACCTTGCATCCATCCTGCCATCTTTACTAGCCTTTGTCACTCTCCTTCCAGGCAAATTTCCCCTCTTCCTATTTTTGGCTCATTTTTTCCCTAACCCAAAGTACCCACTGTCAAACTCTTCATTAAACCTCATTCCTTTGCTTTGACAGAAATCTGACTCTTCCATAAGAACATGGCTTTGCATGTTGGGGCTACTTTTTCACACATCCCACATATATGAGTCATCCTCCTCTATTCCCAATGCTGCTTTCAGAGCATTATTGCATTAGTCTTATCTAAAAATCCTCACACTTTGAACTTCTTCCATCTGGTCTATCTTCCTTTAGCCTCAATTGCTACGGTCATGTGCTGATCTTCCGAGAATTCACCCTCATGCCCTCAATGATTTACCATCTAACTAATATTTTTATACTCTCTACTTCGCACTGTGTTTGACCCTTAGCCGTTCTAGTCCTTGATTACTTCATCTCCAGCCGTATTCATCTACACCTCTCTTTTGTAATCCGATACACCTGGATGTTGTCATCACTTGGAACTGTCCCACCTCTGAAACATTAAATCTCAATGCACCACTCTGACCACAGCCCTCCTCCCACAGGCTTTCTCAGTTATTGTCACCATCCCTCTCCTTGACTACCCAGGGTTGGTAGCCTGTGATCCCTCTACTTACTCCTTTTGGCTCCATCTTCTTTTTCTCTTCTGTCTTTCTTTGATGTCATGGGATCTCATTTCAACCACCCTTTTGCTAACTTTTTTACACCCTAGTCCCATTGCCTTTCTTTCCATTGTCTTGGCAAACACTCAGTCCAAGATCCCCATTTCTCTACCTCTAACTCAGACAGCTAAGTGTTATTGAAGATGATCACACAGGGTACATGTTGATGATGTTATAAATTCCTGGTGCCCAAACTCAATTAGGACTTCAATACTTTTTATATTTCCCTAGTGAGCTTTCTCCACTCTCTCCTCAAATGTTTCATTCTGCTGTAGCCATTACTGGCTGATAAACTTGCCTTTATGTTTAGAGAGAAAAAATAACTCCAACTTCCTGCCACCAAACCTGCCACCAAACAGAAGTCCCAGGAAAGAGAAATTATTTCCCTGGTTGGGGATTAATCCCTGTATCTGTACTTATGATCCTGTCTCTGCTTTCCCAGGATACTTGTTATGGACTGAATGTTTGTGTCACCCCCAAATTCATATGTTGATGCACTAACCCCCAATGTGATGGTATTAGGAGGCGGGGCCTTCAGGAGGTAATTAGATGAGGTCATGAGACTACAACCCCTCTAATTGGCTTCTGCTCTCATCCCCCATAGAAACTATTCTTGCCAAAGCCAGCGATACCTGGCTGCCTTGTTGCTAAATTGTTAAAATCTTCCCTCATTTGATCTCTCTGCTCCTCTTTCCGATGTTAACCACCCTCTTTTGTTCTTAACACTTTACTCTTTCCATTCCATCTCACTGACATTGAAATCCCAGATTCCCGTGTAGAATCCTGAAGTTTTGGAATTTCTCAGGGTTCTATCTTAGATTGTCTTCTTATTTCAAGTTGCACACTTTCTGGGAAATGTCTCCCTCATTTCCTGTTGTGGCTTTAATAACCTTCTATCTATGAGCTGATAACTCCCAAACTCATCTTTCCAGGGGCAAGCTTTCTTGTAAATTTTAGATTTGGAAATCCCCCTTCCTACAAAATGTCTCTTGGATGTTCAATAGGTCCCTCAAAGTCAACAGTTGCAAAATTGAACTCATCTCTTTTATCAACCTGCTCCATCTCACCTTCCACCCACTGGTCAAAACTCGAAATCTGACTATCATCCTTGACTGCTCCCTTTCCTTTGCTTTAGAATTCCTAGATATGGCTCAATCTCTCTCGTTTTCTTTATCTCTTCTAGTACTCACCTAATTCAGTCTGTCGTCTTATTTTCAATAGCCTCATAAGGGCTCTCCTTTTCTCTAGTCAGGGCTCCCTTCAACTTATTCTCCACAGACAGTGATTTTTCCAAGGTTCAGATCTTATGCATGTGCCACTGCTATTATGCTCACAAGTGTTCAATGGCTCTTCATTACACTGAAGCTCAAGTCCAAATTCTTTACCATGCCTCACATCACCCTTTATCTTATGGGGTCTCTTTACTATCTTCTTTTTGCCTTTTAATGTTCCAACCATTTAGATTTTTAAATATCTCCTCTTTCTCTCTTTCTCCTCCAGGACTTTACACAGTCTCTTCCTTCTGTCTTGAATTTTCCACCACAGGCACACAAACACAAACAGCACCCCCCCCCCCCCCCCCACAACCCGCTACATGCTTCCTTTGGCTAAATTATATATTCGTTCAAGTTTCACTTAAAAATAACTTCCTTTGGGAAGTGTTCCTTGATACTATAGAATTGGTTTGGGGATTCTCTTTTATGCTTTCACAGCAATTCATATTTTACTTTGCACAATACTTGTCACATTCTATTGTACTTTTTAAAATCGCACTTCTCTATTTTTCCCTTTTTATCCCCCCTTAGTCTGTTAGCCCCATTAGGGCAAGAAGCAATTGTTTGTTCTCACTCTAATGTTCCTGGCATATCGTAAGCTCTAATAATGATTCAATTTATTTATGAATGCAGGAAGAAAAGAATAGGAAGATGTATGTAGGCAGAATAAAGCCAATGGAGGCAAGGAGCTTAGGAGATCAAACTTAAATGTGTAAACCAAGTTCTGGAACTTAGGAAATTGGAGTCAGAAAAGTTAGGAGACGCACTTCTTCAGGCTTTCAGGTTGTAACAGGATTGGAACAAAAAGGCAGATTCCCTGGTATCCGTAGACACTTGTCTGCACTTGGCTATGTCTTTCCCACTTGGTTTGGCTCCTCTTTGTTCTGTCTGCTGCTTCTCTAAGGGGTCTTTTCACAGTGTCCAGGTGCACAGTTCTTTGAAATTTCATCTTTATCATTATCACTGAGCATCCCTTGTGAAACACTGGTCTGTCTCAGCTGGTTACCTAGGCAGGGTCCCCACCTTCTAGAAGCCCATACTCACTCAAATGCAAAGCACTCACATCTAATTGAGAACATATGAAATAAAGATTAAATAATATTTAGTTAGTAAATGTATACAAGGCAACTGGATTGTACCAAGTGCCAAGTGAGATGATAGGTGCTGCCAGGTGCTGCATGATTTAACCCAGCACCCATAGTGATACATGACTATCCTCAAAGGTGTCACGTGACTGTATGAATCCACTAGCCTTCACGTAAATTTTTCCAATATGCTACCTCCTTTCCCACAAGGATTTATGATACCTTACACGTGCCAAAGCAAGTCAGAATCTCTCACGTAAACTAACTTGTGGGCATCCTGTTGCCCAGGTTGTCAAAATGTACATAGAGATTTCTGAAATCCCATTGAGACTCAAACTTACATGTCACTACACTGCTAAGTTCTAAGAAGTGGAGAAAGAAACTTCTTGCTTTGTAATTGGCAGAACTAATAGAAGTATTTTCAGAAAATCAAAATCAAGAATTTTTGTACATCAAAGAACACAAGCACCAGGGTGAAAAGGCAATCTATGGAATGGGAAAAAATATTTGCAAATCATATATCTGACATAAGAGTATTATCCAGAATATATAAAGAACTCCTACACTTCAACAACAACAAAATAACCTTATTTAAAAATGGGCAAAGGACTTGAATAGCCATTTCTCCAAAGAAGATACACAAATGGCCAACAAGTATTTGAAAAGATGCTCAACCTCATTATCATTATGGAAATGCAAATCAAAACCATGAGGAGATATCACCTTACATCCATTAGGTTGGCTGCTATCAAAAAACAAGAAAACTGCAAGTGTTGGTAAGGATGTAGAGATTTTGGAAACTTTGTGCACCATTGATGGGAATGTAAAATGGTGCAGGTGATGTAGAAAACAGTATGCTATTTGCTCAAAAAATTAAAAATAGGATTACCACATAGTCCTTCAGTCTCACTTCTGGATATATACCCAAAAGAATCAAAAGTAAGATCTCAAAGAGGTATTTGTATAGCCATGTTCACAGCAGCATTGTTCATAGTAACCAAAAGTGGAGCAATCCAACTGTCCATTGATGAATGAAGGCATAAACAAAATGTGTATATACATATAGTGGAATATTATTCAGCCTTGAAAAAGAAGGGAATTCTGACACATGCTAAAATATGAATGAACCTTGGGGCCATTTTGCTAAGTGAAATGTCCTTCACAAAAAGACAAATGCTGTATAATTCTACTTATATGAGGCAACTAGAATAGTCAAATTCATAGAGACAGTAGAATGGTGGTTGCCAAGGGTTGGTGGAAGGAATTGACACATTGTTTAATGGATATGAAGTTTTAGTTCTGCAGGATTAAAACAGTTCTGGAGATTGGTTGTACAACAATGTGAATGTACTTGACACTACTGAACTGAACACTTAAAAATGGTTATGAAGGTAAATTTTATGTTATGTGTATTTTACCACAAAGTTTTTTTAAGTATTTCCTGAATGGTTATAGATCTATTTTTCTATTAAAGACAAACATTACATGTAGATATCAAAGAATTGCATATAGATATTAGGCAATAAATTAAACATTCCTTAGTCTCCACTCCGCCATAAAAAATATGGAATTTTTTTTAGGAAAAAATGATTCAGTGCTTCTTCTTACTGAATTTCAGTAAGTAAGTAATTTAATTGATACATCATTTTCTAAAAAAGAAAAAATTAAAAGGCACTTCTATATACCTATTATAAGTGATGCAAAAGATTGTGATACTATTCCACTAGGGCGTTTAGAAAATGATATAGAATGTTATTTGGAATGCACTGTATATAATCTTTATCAGCATTATAACCATATTTACTCCAATATTTTGTTTTCTAGAAATTATGAAATTTTATTGTAATCAAACTTTAGCAATGAATGGATGAGTGCACAATTAATGGGAATTGATTAGTCAACCATACAAATAGAGTGAAATTTAAGATTCACTTAGAGAACACCAATTATCTAAGATTTGCATGAGTCTACTGTAGCTACTATTTAGGTTCCTATATCCTCAATTCTTGCACCATAGATGGCTCTGGGGTAAGCAGTCTCCAAGATGGCCCCAGTGTTCTTGACCTGCTAATATTCTTGTCCATGAATAATCTCCTCCCCTTGGGTGTGGGTTCTAATGAATAGACTATAGCAAAAGTGATGAGGTGTCACCTGCTAGATTTGGTTACAAAAAAATTGTGGCTTCCATCTTGGATGTTTTCTTTCTCTGTCTCTCTGTCTCTATTGCTCGTTCTCTCTCTTTGTCTCTCTCTGCCTTTTCTCAGGGGAAACAAGCTGTAGTGTTGTGAGAAGCCCTATGAAGAAGCCCACACAAAAAGGAAGCGATATCTGGAGTTAACAACCAATGAGGATCTGAAGCTTGCCAAAAGGCACATGAGTGAGCTCAGAAGTGGATCCTCCCACTTGAGATGACTGAAGCCCCAGACACAACCTTGACTGCAACCTTATGAGAGACCCTGACCCAGAGACACCCGTTAAGTTGTGCCTGGATTCCTGATCCACATCTGTTATGAGATAATATCTTTTGTTTAAAGTTGGTAAGTTTTGGAATAATTTGTTACACAGTGATAGACAACTAATGTATAATCAAATATAGTAAACTTTTAAGGGTAATGTTTTGTATATAATTTTTGTACATTTTTAGGTAAAACTACATACTAGGATTTGCTTTGCCGTGGTTTCTATTCTCCTCTCTTGTCCTAAATCCTACTATTAGGGTGATCTAGCTTCCTATGTTTGGATGACACATGTCCAGCCTGACTTGACTGACACATTATTCTAGCATTGTCTACCATCTTTTCAATGTTTTTCTTTTTTCTCATCCCAATCTGAATTAGAACATACTTTTTTCCCAGTCTGCCTCCAAATCTTTAGGCATATTAGGATAAAAACAGTACAGATTTATGAGCTGTGGGGATGCTTGAATAAATGATGTGGTTAATAAGGGCAATTCCATTTGGTGGCTGGGTCTTTGAATGCATCAATCAGGGAAAGAGTGATCCTTTGGTTCCTGTTCCGAATCTGACGATTTCTCATCATGCAGAATCACTACCATCACTCACCAGGATTACGCCAGTAGCCTCCTAATTGGTCTTCATCCTTCTACCCTTACTTTCCTTCAGTCTATCCTCGACACAGGAGCCAGAATGGTCCTGTTAAAACACAGGTCAGAACATGTCTCTCTCCTGTTGAAAACCCTTCAATGGCTCTTCATTTTATTTTAGAGTCCCCAAAGTGTGCCCCAGGCCAAATCCTGTAATCTTATAATCCATGAACTCCTGACCTGCACACAAGCCCTCACCTCACTCCAGCTGCACGATTCTCTGTGCTCCCATTTTTCAGGGGTGCTCTCTCTCTAGGGCCTTTGTTCTACTTATATCCTCTGCCTTAAACGTTCTTCACCCAGATATGCTCTTGGCTAACTTAGTACCTCCTTCAAGTCTTTGCACACAATCTCACCTTCTCAGACAGACCTACTTTGACCTTTCCCAAATATTGCAACCCTCACCCTCTTCCCTAGCCTTCAGAATTCACCATCATTTATCATCTTCCAATCTATGAAATGATTGACTTACTATTTGTTACATTTATGATTTGTAATCTATCTCCACTAGACTATAAGTTCCATGATAAAATGGATCTTTGCTTTGTTCACTGTTGAATCTCAATCACCTAGATCATTTTTAGGCACATAGTAGGCACTCAGTGAATATTCATTAAATTAAATTGTGAACTGGCTTAAACTGATTTGCCCTTTTAACTCTTCAAATATGAAAAGTGGTAACAAAGTATTAATGATAGGTAGAAATGCTAAAAAGTTATAAAAGAAAACACTCTAGCAGCAGAGTCCTTCTTTTTCCTCAAAACAAGTAACCTGATGGAGCATATTAACAAATAGGAACATGATTTATTCACTACCATTTGCAGCATCTTGACTGAGAGAATTAAATTGTTTTGTAGATGCTTGACATGTCCAGGACATTTACAATTTCTTCACTGTTCTTCCCTTGTTAATATTTTTTAAAGGACTGTAGGCAAGTAAGCAATATTCTGCTCCCTTGGCAAATAATTGATCACTTGGCCTCTTGAACTCCTTCATGGAATGTGTCTCCACAGGTTTACTTAGCGTCCTGAGTGGGGTGATGGAATTAGAGAGTAAAGCTTTACTGGAAACCACGCAAAAAAAAAAAAAAAAGTAAAAGCTTCTTATTTTGGCCACAGTGCAAGATGAAACAGATGACTGGCGAAAGGCACTTTCCAACATCACTTTTTAAAAATATATTTCACTGATCTTCATTGTCTTAGGGGGAAAATTGTTTTCAACTCCCCTTCCTGTTGCTGTTCACACCAGGACTAATATCAAATCACAGATTGAAATAGAAAAGGAACATTAGGTCTTTGATTTTTAAATGAGAGGGTAGATTATGAAAATCAAATTTCTTTGCACTTAATATTAGGCAAAACATTATTAAAACATCATAGTCAAATCCTTTCTAAAATATCTTTATGATGAAAATTCATGTATAAGAAAAATATTTCCAAAACCTAATTTAGGATCTAATAATTGTAAGCAACAGCATCTAACACAACCAAATTCCAGACCAAGAGTTAGCAAATTCATTGCCTTTTTTTGTAAATAAAACTTCTTTGGAACATAACTGTGTCCATTCTTTTGTGTATTGTCTGAGGCTGTGTTTGTGCTACAACAGCAGAGCTGAATAACTGTGACAGAGATTGTATGGCCTGTAAACCTAAAATATGTACTATCTGGCTCTTTACAGAAAAAAATTTGCTGATCCCTGTTCTACACAAATAAAAAATTGGGGCAGTCCCTTATATTTCCTTATACTGAAGTTCACCTCCATTGTTCACTTCTATCGTTTAAGAGGGAGGCAGAACTTGGAGAAATTTCAGAGTTTTCTGCGCGTGAGTAGTTAGTGTGAATTGACCAGGAAAAGACAGAAGGAAATATTGGCACACATCAACCACCCAGGCTGGCCACAGTCATGTCCCCATGCTATCCCTCTGTCCTCTTCTTTGTCCTCTTACTAAGTGCCTGAGACTAATGAGTCTTCCTTGAGGCCTTACCTTTAACAGAAATGTTTGCCTTTCTATCATGACCTTCTGACTTTAACTTCTTTCCTAAATTGATCTTCTTTCTTTAGATTGTGGTTGAGTGCACTTGTCTGCTGGTTGCATCTAGATGCATTCTGTGATTCTTTGAGCTACTTTGCCTTCCATTGCTGGGTGCCAAGATTCCACCTCTTGGCCTTAATTCTCAATAACAATTTTCAACATCTGATTCTTAGATTCTCACCTCAGGCTGCCCTTCCTGTTCTGTTCCCTGATCAAACAAGAGACAGTGAGTAATAAAAGACTTAGGTAGCATTTGATATCTTTAATAGGTCATCAGAGGAAAATCATAGGAACCAGAATTGCTTAGTCTTAAGCAATTAGATCTTAAGGAGATCATTAGAGCTCCTGAATTCTGAAACTCCACCACCATATGGAGAAATGGAATCATGGCTATACAAAACCATGGAGAGACAGATGTGAAATAACCTGGTAAACATGAGGATCAGGATAAAACGGTAGGAAAAATTTTGCTAAGAATCACAAAATTTCAAGGCAGAAAAATTCTATAAACAAGATAGAGCTCAATATCTTGGGATATTAAGGTAGGTCCCAGAGCTTGAAATCAGGGGACAATATTGATTATCTATAAAGATTTCCTCGAATTGTATGATTGAAGCAATAGTTCTAGTGTCATTTTTACTGAGAAATGGCCAGAGGTAAAGCAGAAAAGCTATATTTCACAACATTTAAAAGAAACAACTATCATGACAAAAATACAGTTTTACAAGCAAACTATTTAGTCTATTCCTTTAAGACATTTAATCTTCAAGTTATACTAAGGGATTGTTTTACTCTAAAATAATTTTAAAAATTCCTATTTTTTTCAATGCCTTTATGGTTTTATTCTTACTTTCTAGTATTTAATCCATGTGAGGCTTACTTTGTTTGTTTTGAAGAGGGAACCTAAGTATTCTTTTTCAAGTATTTAGCTGGCTTTTTTGATCCCTTTATTGATTACCTCATTCTCATTCACACTGACTTTAAAGTATGTCTAATTCGCTGTATCATTCATGGACTCTACACAGATCCACGAGTCTCTATGAAACTTTACAAACATCCACAATACTCAGTTTACATGATGAGATAGTATATTTTACTATCTGTTACAGTTGGTGTTCATTCATCTTTTTGCTCAGAAGAATCCAGGTTAGTGTTCTATCTATATTCTTGCTGATCAACTTTATATACATGTGATCTAATTTTTTAAAATATACATGCATATTTTATGTACATGTTGCATGTCGTATTTATAAATGTTGGAAAAATTCTTGCAGGGAAGCATCAGACTGGCGGTGTTGGTGCTCTCAAGGAGGAGAAAGGGATAATGGTTCTTGAAATGGATAGGGAAGGATTACTGGGCTGATGGGGTAATCATCTGACTCAGATCTGGATGCCAGGAAAGGCATTTTAGGAGCAGTCATTTCTGCAGAATTTGAAAGCACATAGGAATTAGCGATGTGAAAAAGGAAAGGAGAACATTTGAAGTAGAAGAAAGAAATCATACACAAGGTGATATGTCTTCAGGGGACTGCTAGCTATTCAGGATGGTTTTAGCTCTGGGGACTGTCTAAAGCTTTGGTTGAATGCTTGCGCAAAAATAACAGTATAAAGGGCAATCATGCCTAAATTAGGAGCTCAAACTTTTTGTGACCATTTGGATAAATCACTTTAAACAAGGCATTATCATGATCAAGTTTTCATCTTTAAAATGTCACTCTGATATCCAGGTGGAGGTTTGAAGGGAGCATCCAGGACATTCTATAGAAGGCTACTGCAATAATCCGCGTGTACATCACATAAACCTTGCCTTCCTGTGGTCCAGTATCTTTGTGATGGCACAGTCAAATAAAAAAAAAAAATTGCAACCAAGAATATTTAAATGCAATATAAGACTTTATTAGAATTTCAGAAATAGTGTTAAAATCCTTTTTTTCACCCACTTTTCTATCTCCATCAAACCCTAGAAATACACCCCAAACTTTCCTCTGTCCTCGATTCAGGTGTGGGCTCCAGGATTTGTTCTCCTTTTCTCCTTTCATTCCTGGATATGCTCTTTCTCCCAAGTACCTTTTCTCTCCTTTGATCCTGTTTCTGGTTAATTCCAATTCTCAATTGTTTTCACCTATTATCACTATGAGCACAGCAGATGGTTCTTAAGAGTTCCTTGTAAAGAAGAGGACACATTGCAAATACGCATACATAAATCATTTTCTCTTTGTTAAACAGGAGAAATGTCATTAGAGCCTATTTTAACTTAGTGTTCATAGGGATACAGTGGAAGGGATGGCTGTGAAAGTAATTTTGAAAGTAGAATGACAGAATTGGGGCCTAAGAAGTGGAATGAAAGAAATCAAATACTGGGAGGTGAAAAAAGTGGAGGTCGTCTAGAAATAGGTTCCATGTTTGTAACTAGGAAAATAGGATATTTGAGGAATACTATTGACTAAGCAAGAGAGTGCCACAGGAGGAGAAGAGTGAAGGGATACACAAGGAATTCAGCTTTGCTAAGCTTGGTTTGAAAGTGTTTTAGGTTACACAAGAGGAGCTCTCCAGATACAGATGGATAAATGAGACTGGCACTTAGACAAGGAGCAGACTCGATAGTCATCATTGTAAAGGTAATAATTTAACCAGAGAATACAGCTCAGAGGCCTGAGAGAAAAATGGTAGATAAGGAATGAATAGAAGACAAAGAGCTTCCAAAAGTCTGCAAAAGTTAGAACAGAGGAGCAAGAGGAAAAGAAACAAGTGAGGAAGGAAAATGCTTAGTGTAGCAAGTGTCAGATTTTACACAGAAGTTGAGAAACATATGAGTTGAGAATTGAAAGTAGCCAGAAATAGACTCAAGAATTGTCCATTGGATTTGAACCTATTAAGAGCCATATCAGTGGAGATGGGGACAGGAGTATAGGCTGGTCTTTCAACAATCTTGTCTGTGAAGGAAGGAGGTTGAGTTGAAATGAGAATCTAGAAGTAGGCTGACTTTAGGTCCTAGGTAAAAGGGGCTGGTGGGTGAGCAGCCTCTTTTCAAGAGGACAGACA
The DNA here is from genome assembly GCF_021613505.1 of Equus quagga. Classification (NCBI taxonomy): domain Eukaryota; kingdom Metazoa; phylum Chordata; class Mammalia; order Perissodactyla; family Equidae; genus Equus; species Equus quagga. Next base: position 13,998,839 of record NC_060287.1, on the reverse strand, counting down.
GGAAAGTCTCACTGTAAGGGGGAACCAGATTCAAGATACAGTAAATAGATTGAGGGCGAGTGCAGTGAAGTGCTTGAATGAATGGGGGTATTTATCTACAGTGGAAAAGGATTCCAGGTGGCACAGGGAAAGAGTTTAATACTATTATCCAGCCATTTGTGTTAGGAACTGTGAGTTGGTGGGGAAAGAAGACATTGTTTCTGCCTCTAAGAAGCTAATGGTCCAGTAGAGAGACTCTTTCGTTAACAAATATTTAGTAAGAGCCTACTATGTGCTAGCAGATACTGTTCTAGGCACTGAGGATACAGTAGGGGGCACAAGACAAAGTCTAGGCCCTTAGAGAGACTGCATTCCAGTGGAGGCGGACATGCAAACAAAGAAATTCTTTAGCCATTTAAAGAGCCATGAGAGCTGCCCTGCCCCCTAGAATTGACCCGTTCCTCCATTTTTGCTTCTAAATGGAGGAACGGGTCAATTCTAGGGGGCAAGGCAGCTAGGAGGAGGCAGGTAGTGATTCTCCTTTGCAGAGAAGGGGATGATGATTGAGATGACTCTTGAAAGGAGAGGGGATGTTCACTAGGTGGGGCATGTAGGGAAGGGCAGGACAGGCAGAGGGAGCAATGTGAACAAAGGCCAGGAGGTTGGCAGGAAAATGGAGTGGGAATGGGAAGATGACTCATAGGAAAGGAAACAGAGAGTAGCGTGAGGATGAGGATGTGAGAGGACAGACGACTGCTGGAGCATGCATTTTGGGTGGAGGCCAAGGATGGCAGGAATGAAAAGCTCTGTGGGATTAAGTGGCCCCAAGGCTCTGAAAGACTGGCTTATGGTGCTGCTCACCCTGGCACAAAGAGAGGCACTGACGAGTGGTACAGGCTGTGGCCCAGCCCAGTCAGCAGGTTTGGTCAGGGCTCCAAAATGGATGCCTGGGCAAAGTACTTCATGCCCCTGTTGAGCTTGGCCCGGCTTGGCTGGAAGGACAGTGGTGAAGTGAGCTCTCAGGCATGATGGAAGCGTCTGGGAAGTGAAAGATTCCACTGAGTCTCCTGGATTCACAATTAGGTGGAGGTTTCTGGGCAGACACTGCCACGGGTCCCCTGCCAGGCCAGGTCATCATGAGCAGAGTCGTCTCATTTCCCTGTGAGTTCCAGTCCTTGTCCAAAATGAAGGGGGTCAGAACCAATGAACTCTTAGGTTCTTTTTTAGCACTAGAATTCTAAGAATTTACTCATGAGCAAAACTTCCTGAGATAAAGAATCGTGCTTTCCTTATTTTGCTAATTTACCTTTTGACCCACTCCCTTCTTACAAAAACAACCACCTTTTAGTAAAGGACTCAATGCAACAGAAATACAATCAATACGTAATCACTGGATTAATTTCGCATTGGCAGGAAATTTTTATTCTTCACATGAGCAGGGAATCAATCATTGAAGCTCCAGGTGCACATAATACAAACCATATTTGTGTTACCATTTTTTTCACTTTAGGTTTTACTTTGGTTGCTTGACTACGAAGTACTTGCAACATTTTCCTCTTTCTGATTTTTCAGGTGGTAAATCAGCATGCAAATTAACCCACACCCAAAGATCCAGATTCTGAAAGCAGAAGAGCTGGGGATGAAGAAATATTTTTATAAAGCTCTTGAAATTTAAGAATCTTTATTGCCCTGAAATCTATCATTTTGTTCAAATAAATATTGAAGCATCCGCAGAAAACTCGGGAGATAATAAAATGTCAGATAAACTAGAAGGTTTGAATTTATCCACAGATGTGCTGTAAATCTTTGAATTTGGGAAGAATGTCTCCCTGTCATTTTCTCATATTTATAGTAATTTTTTAGTTGGGTGTCCTCTCGAGAGTTCCAGCATTCCTTTGACCCAACGCAGTTCTCCTTTTATTAATGTTTACCTTCCTTCCTATTGAAAGTCGGCTGCGATTTCCTTCATATGCTTTTCATTTCTTTGTAGATAATGCCCGTACTGACCAAGAATGAACTCAAATCCTGACTCACTGAGGCCGCCTGGACACCACCCTCTTACGGAAAACTCGACTACTGCTTCTTGATTGCACTGCCATTTGTCATTATCCTTTGTTTACGGTCTTTAAGCCAGTTTTCAATCCATGCGACAGCACTTCTGTCCAAATCAATTTGTATTAATTTTTCAAGTCAGATTTCGCAAGGCACTGCATCAAATGGATTACGGAGGTCCAGGCATATTACACCGACGTGTTCCCTTCATCCAGAGATTTTGTAATTCGATTTTTAAAAAGTGGGGGTGGGGTGGGGAGGAGATCGAGTTTCCTTGGCGTGATCTGCCTGTGCTGTCTCACCGCCTAGTGAAAATTCATGTGTGTTGGTATTGACGCAGCCGCGAGTTTAATACCGACGATAAACTGGAGGATTTTTTTAATGGAACTGAAATGCCAGCTGCTCGTCACATTCCTCACACCATATTGTCTAATGAAGCAGCCCCTTTTTCAGCAGCTCCAGCCAAGAATCTTTGAGTCATTTTTGATCCTCTTTTATCCTTTGAGCAACATTGGATCTATGGAACGAAGCCAAATTTTGAGAGTCCATCAGACTCTCTCTCTCCCACGGAGCTTCTCTCTCTCTTTCATGCCATCAGTTATTAACGCTTCCGCAGCCCTCAACTCATTTCTAACCAGCTGTACTTATGCAATTCTTTATTCTTTGGTGCAAGGTGGTCACTCGGCTGTTTCAAATTGTTTTTAAATCAGCTGGTCAAGTCGACCCCGGTGCCATGGGCACAGGCCTCATTACTCAGGGACTTCACGTTCTTAAACAAAGTTGTTCAGAAGAATTGGCTCGTGTTGTCCTTTGCCTTCTTCCGTGGGCTGAGAGCAAACACAGCTATCTGGAATTCGTTGCCGTTTCTTAAAGTTTTAAGACATTTAATCTAAATAAAAATTCAGTAGCTTTTGTGTGTGGTGGTCGCAGTAAAAGGGTGAGCAGAGGGAGAGACTGCAAAGTTCTTGCCTGGACTATCAAGGAGCACTTTCATTTTAATAGTTCTTCAGAGTCCTGTGCTGTTTTAAAACAAAGACAGATCTAGCCTAGCTCCCTAAATCTGTCCCTTATTTTTTTTAACAAATCACCCTGGTGCAAAACTCTCAAAAAGCCAAAAAACAGTCCTGACCATAAAGGATTATAAGTATTATGTTCAACCCTTTGTATATATTTGAACGTGTCTCTCCTCTGATGAGAATAGCCACTGCTTTTTAACTTGGCCTCCTTTTTACAGCGTCTTGCTCTCATCTGACTGTGTGAACTCTGCCCTGTGTAGCCCTCTCAAATCTCTGCCCCCAAAATGAATTTTATATGTGACCTTTTAATCTAGCAAATCAGGCCCTTCTGTAATTAAATTAGACTTTTCGTGGGATGAACCCGACTATCAAATGTCATCTTATCTATAGCAGCAGAAACTGGAACAGAAACATCAGACACTGAAGACAAGAAAGAGTCAAAACAGATCATTAACAGCAGGTTAAATGCCTTTAGACTGTTTTACAATGACTTCATGCTTAGCTGTTGAAAATCAGCTGTCAAAAACTATGTTGCTGTCTGTTCAAAGAATACAAAGTAACATGCCAAGTAAGTTTGCTTTGAAGATTGTCTGGAAAATCTCTGAAAAAGATTAACAATTTTGCATGGACATAGGAGTGCTGGGGAGTGGAATTGCTCTTTCTGAGACAGGAAGCACTAAATGTAGACACGCCATATTATGCCCGTAAGACTGTCCTTGGCTATTAAGAGCTAATTGAAAATGAGAAAGAACCAATGAGAATATACAGAATGAAAATAAATAGTAGAAGATGTGGCCCAAACTGCCCTTAAATACTAAGATATATTTTAACTTCCTCTTAAGCACTTTAAAATGCATTTAAACTTATGATTAAACATTCTTTCAAAGCATGTGAATAATAAATGGGTGAAGTTCAGTCCTAATTTTTGAACTTCCAGAATAAATGCTGTCTTATTTCAGTCTCCAAAAGAAATTCAAACAGATCTGATAAACCCAGCAAGAAATCTGAATGAAATTTGCTAGAGTTTATCACCGTTAGGTTTTGTGAAGATCTGTTTTCTGGCTGACAAAGCTGCTGGGACTGTTTGCTGCAGGAAGATACAGGTGTTCTTCTGTGAGGTCAGGAAGGAGACGGTGATGCTCTGTTGCTATCAACAGCAAAGGAAAGAGATGTCTGCAAAGCACTGAACGCTGGACCTGGTGCATGATAGGTGCTCAGTAACTACCTTTCCCATTAAATTGACCCATTTAGCCAAAGTGTGATCAGGTACTGCTTTTCACGGAGGATGAATAGTCCGATCTCTCCAACTAGAAATGTTTGCCTAGCTGGGTTAGTATCTTCCTCTTCCAAGGTTAAGAAAGCATAGACGCGTTCTAGGTGGAGCTAATGCAGATTGTTGTTACTATTTCTCTACAATGACAAATGCATGATAGATCGGAGAGGACTTTGCCATTGGGTAGATCTATTTTCTAATCCAGTCCATAGTAGATACACAACTTTAGGTCTCTTTGAGCTTTAATTTTTTTCATCTGAAAAATAGGAATAATTCCACCTACTTTGTGGGGTTGGCCTGAGAATTAAAGGAAGTCATGTCTCTGAAATGTTTACCAAATTGGCTAGTTCATAGCAGATGTTCATTAAATGTAATTTTCCTTTCCTTTGAGAAAGAGGGTTGTCAAGAGCTAGATAGAATGTCGAGGCACTAGCTAAAGAGGCAGGAGCAACAATTACATGGACTGAACCAACACCACTGGGGATAGGGAGGCTGTCGGGGAGCTCAGAGCACACTCTGGACCTGTCATGAGCTTAGTGAATAGCAGCAAAATTAACTTCAAATCAATTCCTGGTGAGGCTGCCTTCTCCCTGTAGTGTACTATAGGTGGTACTCAAATGTTGGTGTGAGCATTGGAATCACCCAAGGGACTTGGTAAGAATACAAAGGCCCATGCCCTCTTTCCTATGAATCTGGGCTTCTGTGTACTTTATTAGCTCTCCAAGTGATTTGGATAATCTTCAGTGTTTGTAAACTACTGGTCTATATAATAAAGTTGCAGCAGACACGGCTGAAATCCATCCTCTGGCTCTAGCTACTTCTGGGGTAGAGAGTTCCAGTGTGCACTCCAGCTGTCCGACAGCGATGTTTTTGACTTCTGCCCCGGGTCTCCTCCAATGCCAAAGACTGCGGCGAGAGTGACTTTCAGCAACTAATGGGGATATAAGCCAATGGATCAATGTTTCCTGTCCATCCTCAGGTGGACAGTTCTGGGAGGCATTCTACCATTCTTGGTAGGTGCAAGTAGAATAATGCACCATTCTCTACAGCAGTAATCTTGAAATCACACTTGCATATTGGACTTTTCCCCCTTATCTGTCCCACACTTCTTGCAACCTCATTCTTGGTTCCTAGAATCATCTCCCAAATGAACTTACGCACACATGTTCTTAGCTCAAGTGCTACTTTGGGGACCACTCAAGCTAAGATAATAATGTAGTGGCTAAAAACATGCCCAGGAGAGAGCAGGACATCCAGCTTCCAAGTGGGAATCTTGTAGCTCATGCAACAAGAGAGCAAATTAGAAATAGGTGATGTCCAGAAGGGTAAGTGGATTTTTGTTCAGAAGTGTGCCAAATGCCACACCATGGAAAAGAGAGGCAAGACAAAAGTGGTCCAAGTCTGCATGGTCTGCTTGAGCAGAAGGCAGGTCAGGTGCTGGATTCTCTTACAAGATGCCAACAAGAACAGAGGCATAAGCTTGGAAGAGGAGACATTGATGGAGTATTTGGAGAATCCCAAGAAGTACATCCTTGGAACAAGAATGATCTTGGCTAGTGTGCAATAAAGAACTAACCTTACCTAAAGAGAGGTTTACCCTTTGCCCTTTGCCCTTGGCTCCTGGGAAGTAATCTCCAAGGTTTAATAATTTGCTAGAAGGACACCCAGAACTCAGAAAAGCCATTATACTCACAAGCAAAAGGACACAAATTAAAACCAGCAAAGAGAAGAGTCACATAAGGCAGGCCTACAAGACACCAAGGTACAGAGCTTCTAGTTGTCTCCTCCAGGTGGATTGGTGCAGACAGCCCCTATTTGTCCCAGAAATGATGTGTGACAATATGCATGGAGTATTACCAACTAGGGAAGTTCACCTGAGCCTCAGTGTCCTGAGTTTTATTGGGGCTCAGCACAGAGACATGCTTGACCTTCCACATGGCTGACCTTTGTCTCCAGTCCCTCCAGGGCTTGAAGCGATACCATGTTGCCCAAGGCCCTCCACCACAAATCGCATTGTGAGCATAGACTATCTGGCATGGCCCACGGCCATGAGGATGGTCTTGGAGACTCCTAAACTTATAGTTGGTGTCAGAATTGAGGATGGTTATGGGGACTTCTGAACTTTTCAGCTGGTCTAAATAGGAAGGGAGAAAGGGCAGGCTTCAAAGGTAATTTCAAAAATGCTACTAATGAGCCATAGTTAGCCATTATCTTATTTATGATAGATAATCCTCATGATTATCATGATATCTACATGATAGAAATCCCTCATGACTTTTTTTTTAAACAGGTGCCATATTTCAATTGATCTCACAAACCAAAATTCAGTTCATGAACAGCCGATAACCTTGATTTGTTGAATAGTCCTAAAGTAAATAAAATTGGCTGGTGGTTAAATTAGTATGATCATGATTTTTTATTTTTGATAGTAATTCTGGTTCAGCAACTGCTATCACTGTTTCCCTCCTAAAGTAATAATGGAAATTGAGGCTAGGTTGGATTAGTTATGTCTATTTTTTCACAAAGGTATTGATTACCATCTCACAGCCTAGGCAAGATTGGTTTTATATTCAGATTTATATAACTGCTATATGAATATATTTAAGTACAGAGGAAATTCCTTCACTGTCCCATAGAGAAAACAAGATTTACCTGTATTTGAATTTGTGTCGATCCAGTCCATCTAAAGGCAAGTGCTGAAGATAAGATAGTAATGCCTGCTTTATTTTTTTGTCTTTCTTATATCAAGTTCATTAAAATTCCCTGCATCTAAAATGTTGCCTTTTAATATGGTTTACATGTAAGACCGAATAAGAATATTTAGCACTTCTCATATTTTATAGATCATCTAAAAGGTCAGATGCTTTTAAAAGTCAGAGCGGCAAGACATAGTAGCGTGTTAAAATTTGCTTTTGAATTGTTTACTGTCTAAGTCACTCTAAGTTGTAATTCAGGTTACAACTGAGGAAGACACTGATGCAATTCTGGAAGAATTACATCTATGACTGCATCAGGAACCTTGTTTGGGCTTGGGGTGATGTCACCAAGGAATGTATGATTCGCATCTGAAAGGAGACACTCAAGACGTTCAGCCATGACTTCAAGGGCTTGCCAAGTACTAGGAGGTTGCAAAAATCAACGAGGCTGAGGTTGAGATGGCAAACAACTTTAACCTGGGTGTGGATGAGGATGATGTTGAGGAGCTCCCGGAGGTGGTTCCTGAGAAATTGACTAATGAAGAGTTGTTGGACCTGGAACAGGAATGCATGGCTGGAGAAGAGGCAAGAGAAAAGAAACTACAGGAGAAGAAAAAGAAGAACCTCCAAGAAAATTCACAGTGAAGGGGTTACCAGAAGCTTTTGTAGACCTTGATAAAGTCCTTAAAAAGTTTGAAAACATGGACTCCAACACCAAAAAGTTTTCATTAATACAGAGAAATGTTCGTGGTGCATTATCTGCTTACAAGCAAATTGATGATGGAAAAAAAGAAAGAAATCAAGCAAACCACCATGGACATATTTCTAAAAAGAGTGACACCTCCTCAAGAAGAGCCTCTGACAGGTCCTTCAGGAGGTGTTCCAGAAGAAGGCCTTGTTATCGTAAGAGATGACAGCTCCGTGTGTGTTATTGCTGCTGAAGACCTTCCGTTGGACAAGATGTAGACACAGAAGGCAGTGGTATTGATCCCGACCCTGTGTAGGCCTAGGTTAATGTGTGTGCTTCTGTGTTAATTTTTTTAAAACAAGTTTTTAAATCTTTGTGGTTTGAAAAAAACTTATTTTAAGTAGAGAAAAGCTTATAGAGTGAAGATATAAAGAAATAATTCTTTTCTTTACACCTGTACAATGTATTTGTGTTTTAGGTTAAGTATTTTTACAAAAGAGGAAAAAAGTTAAAAAAATTTAAAAGTTTATAAAGTAAAAAAGTTATGGTAAGCTAAGGTTAATTTATTGTTGAGGAAAGAACATTTTTGGATCAATTTAGTGTAGCCTAAGTGCACAGTGCTTATAAAGTCTACAGTGGTGTCTGGTAACGTCCTAGCCTTCACAGCCACTCACCACTCACTCACTGACTCACCCAGAGCAATTCCAGTCCTGTGAGCTCCATTCGTGGTCAGTGCCCCGTACAGGTGTACCATTTCTTACCTTTTACCATACCTTTTTTATTTACTATACCTTTTCTACATTTAGATATGCAAATACTTAACGATTGTATTGCAATTCCCTACAGTATTCAGTAAGTAATGTGCTGTACAGCTTTGTAGCCCAGGAGCAGCAGGCTATACCATAGAGCCTAGGTGTGTAGTGGGCGATACCATCTAGGTTTGTGTAAGTGCACTCTATGATGTTCACACAAGAACAAGACCACCAAACGATGCTTTTCTCAGGAAGAATCTCCAATGTCAAGTGATACATAACTCTAATTTGCTACAGCAGCAAAAGGAAAGAAATACAGCTCTCTGATACTCCCCTAAACTGCCATCTTGTCACTCCAAACAAACATAAACATCCCTTTTTCCATGTTCCCGGTATAGAGGATTGAAGGGGGGCTATGATACCAGAATTTTTTCTGGAATCCTCAATATGCACGTTACTTTGCATCTTATTCTTTGGCTCAATAGCACATCCTAGACCCCTTTATGAGAATGGTTTGAAGTCTATTCCACTCTCTTTAGGGCTGGCTTGGGCCTTGGGAGAATATTATCATTTCTTTAACCCATTTTTGACCCCCTTTCAATGAACAGTCACTTGCAGTAGCAAAGTTGGTTCCCGCTGCCCCGAAAGGAGTCTGACTTCCTCTGGGAAGAGCCACTGTCCCCAAACCCACTCTGTGTCCCATGGGACTCTTGAGCCCTGGTACACTTCAGTACCCTTAAAGCAGACTTGGATGACTATTCTCTCATTTCCCTTTGGCTAAAGAGACTAGGGACCAGCCCCTCACGGCAGAACCCCAGGGATGATCTAGAGGGTCTGGGCCTGGGCCTGTCAGAGACTCTAGGGCAGCAACACGTGCTTTCTTGGAAGAAAAGGTGGCAAGAGATCCAGGAGAGACTCCGCGCCATCCCCAGAGGCCCACCTCTGAAGACAATTTGGTGGACTGGACCCTCCTCAGGGCCACCTTGGAAGCTTGTACTGAAGATGGCAGGGCCACATGAGGAAAGGGGCCCTGGTCACTGTGTCACCCCAGGAGAGTCACTTCCACCCAGGAACACTTGGATTGAATGAGCACATATTGTCTCAACCAAAATCCATAAAATGTTAAGATTGCCAGTTCATATTGATGACTCTTGAGTTGTTTGGATTGAAATCCTGGTCTCTTAGGTCATACCTTTGGGGACGCCCTTCAGTCTTGGCCCTTGCTTGTCCCCAGTGACCAACCAGAAGGAGAGAGGGAGCCTCAGAGTAGGAAGATTGGGGAGCTGTGTGGGCAGTCCCAGGCGTCCCTGCACAGAAGGAAACTTGAAAACTGGACAGTGGGCCTCACCCAGGGACGGCCCCACCACTTGCTCTTGTGCACAGAAAGGGACATGGCCTGGCCCCGCTTTGCCCCCTAGGTGTGCTCTAGGGCCAGGTGGGCCTAGACTGGCAGAGCTCCAGGCTGCCATCAGCCCTGTCCACCTCCCCCAGTGCCTGGAGAAGTGAGACCCCTTCTACTTTCAGAGCTCACTCAGGAGTCTGTTTCCTAGACCCTGGCTGGCCTCCCCTCCCCCAACCAACTGACCCACCCTGGTTCTGGGCACCTGTTTACTTTCGAGATGGAACACTCCTCAGGGTTCCGAGCGGTCACTTGCGGCCCACAGGACACTGGCACTCAGAGGCACAGCTGCGGAGCTCTCCCCAGCCATGGAGGGCCTGCTGCCTGCCATCGCGTCCGCCTTCCAGCTGATCCTGGGGCACCTGTGGTGTGCTCTGCTGGTGATTTCGGAAAGCTTGAGCCAGGGGCCAGGTCTCCCTGCATTCCCCTGGGAGATCCTGGTATGTACTGTGGTGGTGGCTTTGATAGTAAAGACAGGACATATTTTCAGAAGAGGGAAGGCTCCAGGCGAAAGGTGTTCTGCCCGCACTGAAGTCAGTGGAGAATGTGGGGAGAATACCGGACCTGAGAACCGAGCCGAGGAAGCCCTTCAGTGCCCTCGGGTAGAGACCAGTCCTCTCCCGTTACGAACCTTGTGCTTGGCAGGGATGAATACAATGCTGAGCACATCAGCACTTCAGGACACTGTCGACCTTCTGGAAAAGGTTTGGAAGAGCCTGCCTCTTAAAATTCCCCAAGTGACTGACACAAAACCCATCTTAAAAGCGTCAGAGAAGGATGACGAACAACTTCAGAAGAACACAACGAATGATTTGAATAAAAACACTCATTTTCCAGCAAGACCCCTCGTGCTCCACCAAGACATGTCAAGATGGGAGAAGACGGCACAGGAAAAGGAGGAGAAGAAAGGAAGGCTGGAGCAGTCGAACACACGAACACTGTCCATCCTGAAAGATCAGGTCGGCCAAATCCTGTCAGCGGTCGCAGTCCCGCTGCACACCATCCCTTTGCCTGACCTTCTTGCCCAGCAAATGGATGACGGGAATGCGGAAGTCCAGCAAAAGAGGGAAGCAGAAAAGGGGGAAGCCCCCATCCCTCAGTCAGAAGTTGGTCTGAAGGGGGTCACTGATGATGCTGACCTCAGTGTGCCCCTTCAAAGTCCCGAAGAGGAACATCAAGAAGGAGCCAGACGGTTGTGGCAAGAAAAGCAAATGAAGGAAGAGCTTCCACGACAAATCCTCTCCCTCCAAACCGAGGAAGCATCTTTGCAGCACGAAAACGCCAAGCTTGAAAGTGAGATTCAGAAGCTGAAGCTCAAACTTCAAATTCTGCATGAGCTACATGACGAAGAAGTTGGGCCACTTTACAGAAAATTCATTGAGGAGGAAAGGGTCTGCTCTGAGTTGGACAAGAAACTCCTCAACGTGTGTTGGGACATGAACTCCACGTACCAGCTTCGCAACCTCTACAAGAAGATGGCTGAAGACCTGGCCCAAGAAGTGCAGACCTGCACTTCCTACTATCACAAGGAGAACCTCTTCCAGATGCAAAGAGCCAAAGAAAGCAGGAGGGCAGCCGTGTTGGCGGAGAGAAAGCTTGAGGAGCTAAGAAGAGAAAACGAGCACAACAGGCAAAGGCTGACCATGTTGGAGGCCTCGTTCCAGCCTTTGCCAAGAGGCAATTTTCCTCCAGCTGCTCCTCCCATGGTCCCCAGAGGCCCAGAAGTGTGGGGGATCCCCTGGGCCGGTAGGACCCCCCGGAAGGAAGATGGCCCTGCCATGAGGCCTCAGGGGCCTGGGGTCACCTGCAGATTTGACTCAGCATCCACAGCAGCTGGGCCCTCAGCACCCCAGCCACGGCAGGACATCTGCACGGGTGTTCTCTTTTCAAAGGAATTTTGATTTTTTTCTTTTTAGTTCAGCTATTATTACTTAATTGATTATTCTTATTCAAGTAGATAAAGCATTCTAATGTGTAAGATATTTTTTCAAGTAAAGTTTCATTTAATGCATTTCTTATCAATTGCATTCTCTGTCCTTGGACCCTCTAGAATGAGACAGTAGGAGGATTGAATTTATATTTAGATGAAAGGTCACTATTACATAAGCCATCACTGAAGTTGGTCATAGAGATGCAGAATACAATAAAGACCATTTCTGTGTGCTCTGAGCTCTTATTAGAAATCTCCTAAGTAACTGAATATTTGCCTGAATAAATTAGATTTGTATTAAAAACCATGCAAAAATAAGAGAAAAAAGACCTCAACTTATCATCGTTCATATTTCATAATGTTTTTATTTACTCCTAAGTTCATAGATTAATTTAGAGGATAATTTTCAGTTGTTTTTTGTTTTGTAATTTTTTTTAACTTGTGTTGTATTGTTTAAGATACTGTTTGTTGTTGAAAGTTCTCTCCATTTCATGCAGTCAAAATAAAGGTTTTCCCTTGGTGGCAATCACATATGTGCAGACACACACACACAAAACACAGCACAGATATAGAATAGTTTGTTATTTTAGTACCTAAGGAAAATGTAAAATTACAAAATTCCAGTTTGAAAGTTTTTTTGAATAAACAAAAGAAAAACATCATGCAGTCCACCGCAATGTACACACAAGAATCCTAAGTCCTGCACACAGAAAAGGAGAGGTGCCTGATGTATCCGACAAAATTCCCACTACAAACACTTCACCCCAATGGTGCAGATGAAGAGACTGAGATAGAGCGGTTTCCGGAGCTGAGACAGGGAGGAGGGAAGGGCCGAGGATGCGGGGCTCCCAGGGGCCAGCGAGAGGGAAGCTGTTCCCAGCCCTGGGCTGGAGGGAGGAGGGGAAGTGGTGTCCTCTGGGCCCATGAGGGGTTGTCAGGGGAACAGGGAAGACTGCCCCCACCCTCTGTCCTCCTGTCCTCCCACCTCCTGCTGCAGCCTGGGAGCCCCCCAGAGGCCCGGGCAGTGCAGGCAGAGGAGTCAGCCTGGGCACAGAGCCGACCAGAGAGGGGCCCCGAAGGAATCTGGAGAGCGACCAGCACACTGGACTCTGCTGAATCCGAAGTGCGAGGGTGTTATTGCTTTCCTTCCCGTCCATTCATTGTTACACTTGGAGCTTCTGTGATGTCTTCTGCACTGTTCCAGGTGTTGGGGATGCAGCGATGCATGAAACAAAACAGCCCGATGAGGACTGGGGGCCCCAGAGCTTACATTCTACTGAGGGGCAAGGTCAGATCATAAAGAGCAAGAGACGAAGGAGGGAAATATGTGCTCTACAGACGATTCCTATAGGGTGATGGTAAGGGCAGTGACAAGCTAACACTCAGTGGGTGACATTTATGCTGAGATGAAAGGTAAGAGGAGTTAGTCTGGGAGATCAGGGGCAGAATGTTCCAGGCAGACAAAACAGGAAGTATAGAGATCTGAGAGGTGGCTTCTGGGGCAGCGCAAATGGGACTGAGATGAGGGGGAGGGAAGGTGGGCAGGGAGCAGGGCCCACTGCATAGATGTCTCTGTAGTGCAGGGTCATGACACCAGGGAAGGGTGTAGACCTGGGGAGGAGCGAGAGGGTGGATGGGGGTATACTGTGATGTGCTATCTACATAGATCTCTGTGGCTTCAAGACAGTGGAACGTGGGGTGCCGGGAGAGGGGCAGGATTTTGGTGAGGGGCCTCACAGGGGTCTGCAGGGAGCCCTGGGGCTGGCACTGGGGTGGTCATCACAGAGATGGAGGAGCAGGACTGATGGGGCTGTGTTTGACTGTTCTGGGGTCTGAGAAGAGGAATGAAGGAGGACTCAGAACTTTTCTGATCATATGTGTATTATCTGTAGTACTTTAAGAAAATCGTAGTAAAATCTTCGCAGGGAAATCCGAAAAAAAAATCAGCTGTGTGTGGATGCAGTACAGAGTGAAAAGCTGTTTTTCGAAGGAACAGAGCGTGGAGTAGGTGTGTCCATTTGGACGTCCATGAGGTTTCGACCGTCCCTGATGGCCCTGGGAATCAGAGGGTCTCACCTCTCAGGCACTCCCACAACAGGGGCTCCCAGGGCAGCTCCAGGAGGGGCTCGAGGGCAGGGTGAGGGTTCCCAAGGGTGATGCATCCACTCCCTGAGTGGAGCTGATGCGATGCTGCTCATGGAGATGCCAAGATGAACACTCAGTGGACCCCAGCAGAGCGCAGAGCCAGTGGAAGAGGAAGACTCACGGACTAGAAGTGCTCGTGGAGGTGGTGTGTGCACCCACTGCAGGCGCTGTGCCCGGCTCTCTACTGTCCCTGCAGCAGACTGGGCGGTGGGTGGGAGGTCAGGGAGGGTTTCTGGAGGAGGTGGTCCTGAGCTGAATGCTGAAGGAGAAGGAGGAGTTATCCACGGTGCTTTACACACTTTCAGGGGCATATGAATCACTTG
>NC_060287.1:13975218-13984576 GCF_021613505.1 Equus quagga | reverse complement strand
TTTTTGGTTCAGATGATTTCACATTCCTTCTTCCAGGCCAAATAGAAGCCATCTTTGTTTTGAGAAGGTCATAGTAAGAACTGAATGATATGAGGGATAACATAACACCAGATATGTTGGATTAAAGTCAAGGCCTTTCCAACTTATTGAGGAACCAGAAGGGACTGCTCTTAAAAATATGTTTGCAAGGGGCTGGCCCCGTTAAGGTCGCGCGCTCTGCTGCAGGCGGCCCAGTGTTTCGTTGGTTCGAATCCTCGGCGCAGACATGGTACTGCTCATCAAACCACGCTGAGGCAGCTTCCCACATGCCACAACTAGAAGGACCCACAACGAAGAATACACAACTATGTACCGGGGGGGGGGGGGGGCTTTGGGGAGAAAAAGGAAAAAAATAAAATCTTTAAAAAAAATATATATTTTTGCAAGAGTCCAAGTAATGTAGATTTCACAGATTGCAATCATCTTGTGAATTATAGAAAAATAATGCCTATGTTTGTTTGACTCAGTAACCAGCACGTTCTGTGGGGAAGTAAGAGGTTGAGTCTCAAGGCATAAAGTAAAGACATGAAGTTGCTATACCCAGAAAAGGGCTCCTAGAAAGACAACACAAAGAGAAAGACAGCACAGTAGTGACCTCCTTGTTCTGGGGCCCCTCCCTGCCAGGCTCTGATTCAGTGGCTCTTGGGTGGGGCCCAGACATCTGTATTTTTTCCAAGTTCCTCTCATGATCCTGATGCACAGTAAAGATGGGAACTGCTGCCATGCGCCATCAACTCCAGACCTATGTTGAAAGGGCTCATGCCTTCCTCTGATCCAGCACTTAGGTCCCTCACTTCTCACAGCTCATGACCTCCTGGACTAAGATGTCATCAGTTGGGCCTTTCATATCCACTCTCTGTCCTTCCCCACCTGCTATCTGCTGCTGACCTGTAGGGTGTTGGCCACAAGCAGATTCATGACCCTCCAGCTCCCTTTGGAGTCACCAAAGGGCAATTCCTGGAGGAGTCTGGAGGGAGGCAGGAGTGTGAGCCCAAGCACTGAAGCTCCTGGCTCCTTTCTGAAAAGGTGGCCTTGCATTGGCTCTGTCTGTGGCTGGAGGCCCAGATCCTCTCAAGGGCTGACTCTGCGTGGCTCTCTTCCTCAGAGTTTCCTTACTTCTTTTCCTGGTTCCTTGAAGTCTATAGGTGGTGACAACTGGACTGTAAGGACCCCGTATTACTGTCTATTGGTTTTTATTGCTGTTGTAAGGAATTTCCACAGACCTGGTGGCTTGAAACAACACAAATTTACTATCTTACAGTTTTGGAGGAAGAAAGTCCAAAATCGGTCTCACTGGGCTCAATTCAAGGTGTCTGCAGGGCTGGTACCTTCTGGAGTCTCCTTCTGACTTTATAGCATCTGATGCCACATACAATCCTTGACTTGTTGCCCCTTCCTGCATCTTCAAGTCCAGCTACCCAGCACCTTCTCTCCTCTCTGATCTCTGCTACCATCTGTCACCCATCTCCCCCTATGACCCTGCTGCCTCCCTCTTTCACTTGAGCCCTTTTGTGATTTCATTGGGCCACATGGATAACCCAGGAAACTCTCCACATCCCAAGACTCTTACCTGATCACCCCTGCAGAGTCCCCTTGCCATGGAAGGTAATACACTCACGGCTTCTGGGGATTGGAAAGTGGACATCGTTGGAGCCATTATTCTGTCTACAGCACCCCGCCTTACGCGTTCCAGTTCTCCTACGCTCACACCTTTGTAAACAGTCCTCTCCTGTATAGGTCTTCCTCCAGTAACTTATTTCCAGCCTCATCTGATTCCCCGATTCTGTGCATCATCCACGGCACTTTTTTCAAAAGTGAATTGAGAAGATAAACTCACATCATTAAAAAGCCATCTTTGCAAGGTAATGAATAGATACATTGTACTGCTCTACTGACAACTGAGAGGTAACTAGTTGAAATATCAGAAGTGCAAATGGGTATCTGGGTGGTTTCTATGAACTGAGGCTTTCTGGTAGGAAAATAAAATGAAGATAATATCTACATGAAGTTTACCTAATTTTGCCTGTTTCTGTTAAAGTTTGGTATAATTCAACTTTCCTTATTCTACAAGTGAACCTAACTAATTTTTTCATTCAAGAATCATATTCCAGAGGTAAAAGGGCGCAGGTGGCTGGTGACGATGGCAATTAGACTTTGGGTGGGTAATAAGACGTAGTCTTCACAGAAATAGAAATATAATGATGTACACCTGAAACTTATATAATGTCATAAATCAATGAGATGTCAATAAATATAAATAAATAGGTAAAATAAAACATCATCAATAAATTTTAAACTTGATGATTAACTTTATTTCCGTATTTTTGTGGGCAATAAAAATTGCCTCTATCTACCTTAATGAAGGTGACTGTAATCTTTATGAAAATTTGCAGTAGCACTAGCTGAGTAAAGTTACAGGCTTCTGCAACATGGAAACAAATATGTTATTTAAATAGCACTAATTTTCCTGTGACTTTCCGTAGCAATAAATAGATTCCTTGTGATTTTAATACTAAGTATTTTTCTTGTGATGTTTATTAAAAGCAGCTTACCTTCCTGATTGGAGATGTGTACCATAGAAGATTTGGAAACGTTAACAACCAAGCAAGAGAAGGAAATTATGATTATTATTAGTCAACATGAAAATGTTCTAATAACAGACAAGCAATTAACACGCCTGGGCTTAAATCTGACTTCACTCCTTTGTAGTAATGTGATTGTTTATAAGTTGTTTAAGCTTTTTGTGCCTTGATTTAGTTAATTGTAAACTTTGGGATAACAGCAGTACCTACCTTACAAGATCATTATGAGAACCAATACAAAGAATTAATCTACGGCAGGATGACCTGGAAGAACTCACTGCATGTTGACTTTCATTGACACTGGCCCAGGAGCTGTGTGGAAATAGAAATGACACCTACTGTTGGGGAAGCAACTGGGGGCTCTTCCAAGCTGAGACCCAGTCACTTCTTTAGCGATGGCATCTGATGTGACTACCAGTTGAATCTGATATTATCCAAATGACTAAGTCAGAGAATTTGGGAAAAAAACAGAAGATGCTGCAATGGAGTGTTCAGTTTCCTTTTAGCACCAAAAGGTTTAAAGCATAAGTGTAAAACCTGACAGATGCACTAAGCTCTCAAGCTGTAGGCATCCCGTTTTGAAGGTAGGCAAAAGTTGGAGGTCAATATTGGTGACAATGAGAAAACCTATAAAAGAAACTTAATATTTTCCCTTCGTGTTAGTTTTGCCCTGTGGACCATTTAGACATCCAGTGAATTCGGATTGACGTTTGATTGTCACAAGAGGAAATAAAATAAATGTATTGTATTTACCAGATCATCATCTTCCTCTAATACATTAATTAAAATATTAGCTATTAAAAATTTGTACCTATAATTACTATTCAGTAAGTATTAAATCAAGCCTGTGGTATTCTTGTACTTCAAGCCATTAAAATCCAAATACATTTCTACCCTCAAATTCTTTTTCTGACCATTTCTCTTTTCATTATGCATTTTCTTGTGGAATTTTTAAAAAGGCTAAGTCATATAATTGGGAGAAGTACAGATGGCCAGGATTAAGAGGAAGTTAGGCTAGGGTCTTTAAACATAATTGAATTTGGAGGTTCTAGAGTTCCAGAAACCTCTCTACTGGGGTAAAAAGGCCTTATATGAGGACATGATTGACTGGTGGCCCTTGCCTGAGTAATTTGTATTCTCTTTCTAGCCAACTGCAATAACATCAACTTGAAGTGATAAGGATACTGCTAAATTTGCTTTAATTAATGTCAGGTCCCTGAGTAATAAATCACCATTAATTTGTGAGTTAGTTTTTTGGAAACGGCCTGGTCTTTTTGGCTGTCACTGAAACTTGGCTGGGAAAGTCTCCTACTTGTGGAGGCCAGTCTGCTCAATCATTTTCTTCACTGCTCTTAGTTTTTCAAGGTGAGATTTCACCTGGGTTGATGGTATGTAAAATTACTTTCATTTTCTTAACTAAAATCTCAACACAACCTTCTTAACATTGTCAGCCCTTCATGAAGACATATCAATCAGAAGAATTATCAACTACTTTATTTTAGACATTTTGGACATTTTCATACACTTATATGTTAACGTGATTTTCTTCACGAAAATCCTCCAAAGAGTAGAATTTAGTGATATATTTTGAAAAAGAATTTTGAAAAAGGAAAATATCTACATGACAGAAAATAAGTAGACTTCTCAACTTCATTTCCCAACATTTTCTTGAAGTGGTGATGGGATACGCAAAATCTACATCTCCTTCCTCTCCTGTCCCTGGAATTTAGAGGTGCATTTTCGAGTTGCGTATTTCTTAAAAAGGTATGTGTGCGTCTGCGCATGTGCGCAAATGTGTATTCGAAATTCTCCTAGCTATTTGGTATGTCCTTCTTTAATTCAATGTGTTTGCGCTGTTTGGTCTGACCTAATCTGGCCTTGCAAAGAATTCCCTTCTCAACTTTGGATCACTCTCGCAGAATAGCTTC
This sequence comes from Equus quagga, assembly GCF_021613505.1. Taxonomy (NCBI): domain Eukaryota; kingdom Metazoa; phylum Chordata; class Mammalia; order Perissodactyla; family Equidae; genus Equus; species Equus quagga. The sequence goes on along the minus strand of NC_060287.1, from coordinate 13,980,027 downwards.
TTACTTCTGAGAGCTCTGTTTCCTAGGGCTCCAGTTTCAGTTCAATTTGGATTTGCAGCTCAGGCTTCTGCTGGGTAACTTTATTCTTCCCTGTAGTTTGCACTGTCACATGCATGCAGGTAATATGCAGATAAAATCTCTGTCTGGGCTGACCCTAGGGAAGTTTGATATTTTGTGTAATTATGCCTCCTTGGTATTCAACCATAGGTCATTTCAAATTTGGTTAAATTTAAAAGCTACCAAATAGCATTACTGGTCAGTTAATTTGTGAATGTCATGAATTCTGGCGTCTTCTCAATAGTTATAACTGTATTGGTTCTTCAGATTCTCTGAGAACTGTTGTCTGATTCAGGGTAACCAGGAAACTATGCTTTCTTAATGCATTACATTGTCATTCAATGAATATGCTAAGCTACCACATTAGGAATCTGGCCAAGCTGTTGAGTCAATTTGCAGTTAATCTGGTGAGAGTGGGGGAGCTGAAAGACAGCTGGGCTGAGAGTCAGAAAGTCTGACACTGACCTCTGACACCACAGACAGTTGATCGAATCTCATATTCACTTGTATTACTTCAGTGAGGTGGATGATTGGACTAGGAAGTTTCTTAAATCCTTTCGATTGCTGATGGTCTATGAATCATCCTTAATGTCCATTTATATCCAGTGCGTTGCTTATCAATTCTTTATTTCAGATGGAGAAGGTGCAAAGCAAGGGTATAAAAATTCAGTCGGTCAATTTTTTTCTTATAACATCTGGCACATAAGGTTAGGTTTGAAAGAATTAACTATTAATAAAAATAGAGAAGGAAATTATCTGTGGATTTGTAAATTTTCATGGCATGTTCTGATTTATCAGGAAATTAGAATTGAATATTCTGTTTCATTGAAATATTGCTAAAAAAATGCATATATTTCTTTCAAGTTCTTTTCGGCTGCAACAATTTCTGAATACTCTCCATCCAGTCATCACTCCTTCTAGTTCTCATGGAGCAACTAGCTTCTTAAAAGCTTTGAGTTCATTCATCTCTCAACCGTGATTATGAGATCCTCATTTGCCCCCCCGCCAAAAAGCACATCTATTCTAATGTCTTGTTACACTTGAATTGCTTTGTTAACTTTACCCAGGCAGTAATTTTCTGTAGTAAAGGTGGAAACCACTGGAAAACAGAAGACGGAGAAGAATTGTATAGCATCGTATAAGAATTCATAGGTGTGTATTGTTTTAATCACCTCTGTTTTACCCCATTGATGAGTGAGGGATTCCTACTCTAGGGTTATGGGAATGGCCAAACACACCACACCCAACAGTGGACAGGTAAGATAGCAGTTTATTAGTCACAAATACTCAGCTTGGAGGAAGACACCACAGGCCACAGAGGGTCACCCAGGGTTGTACTCAAGAGCCGAGTAAACAACCAGGAGCTGTGGGAGGCAGGCTTTGTAGTATCAAGAGAGTGAGTTACCCTAGTTCCCACAGGAGGATATAAATGGCTTGTCTGAGAAACCCACAGTCTGGCAGGGGACTAAAACCTGCCACTCAGGGATATTTAGAAACTCTGCCTGGTTCCCTCAGTAAGGAGAGTTATTTGTCTACGGGACCTTATTCACAAAAGCAGAGTGGGGAGAGAAACTTCCAGCTGGGCTATTAGAGGCCCTCCCAATTTTAGCAGAGGTCAAGCAGCAAGTAATATTGAACCTTCTCTTCATTTCTTATAGTACATGGATATATTAATTTCTTTCATCCTAAAGCAAAATGAGAATTAACAGGATCATATTTACATAAAATATGGGTAACTTTTATCAATGAGAAATATAGACTAATTTTTGAAATAGAAGTTCAGAAGATAAATTACTTCAAATCCAGGAGAAACTTCTTGTTTGGATGGAAAGACCCGGATGAATTTTAGATCCTTTCAGTTCTAAGGTTTTATGATATTTTTTTATCACCTCACTGAAAGATATTGTTTGTCTTTCTCATAGATTTCAGTAATAAATATCCTTTTTTCATTTTAATTTCTCTTTCTCTTCTAAGGTCTTTCATCCTACACAACCTAAGCTCTTTCTACATCTTACAAGGTTGAACTTGGCTTTTCTGGTGTTGATTTTCCTTGGCTTTCACAGTGCAAATTTGTATTTATGATTTTAGATTTTCTCAGCATCTTTTGTATATAAAAAATGCTTTGTAAATGGCAATTCAATAGATTGATTCATAAGGAGTATATACACAAATTACAAGTTTTTAATAAGAAGAGACTGTTTGAAATAATAGTATTAGGGATCATCCTAATGCTATTGAAAGGCTATTTTTCAATAAATGCTACTGCAAGTTACTATCTTCTATGGTAGGAAATCTTGTATTTAGAATGACCAACTCATTCCAGTTTCCCTGGGACTTCTTTATGGCCCAAAAATCCTGCATCCTCAGAAACCCTTTAGTGCTGGCGAGCCGTGACAGTTGGTCACCCTAATTGTATTCCTATTAGAACTTCTATTTCAGCAGGTCAGAAATAGATACAAGGCTACTGGTATATTAGTTCACAAAAATATTTTATTGATTGCCGTATCCCTAGCACTTAAAAGATTTCTGGGTACATAGTAGGTTTTCAATAAATATGTGATAACAGAATAACTAAGAACATAGCCAACCAGCCAGTGTCTAACTCAGAAGCAGAAGGTGCAGCTCAGTGGAAGATCATCCTAAGCTGTTAGGAACCGTCTCTTCTATCCCGTGATATAAAATAGTTCTCTGACCTGAGGATACCCCAGCAAAGTGTGCTAAATCGATCGAAAGGCATGGATATTCCAACATGTGAATGTGAATCAGTTTATAATGAGTTTTGTTGAAACTTACTCCCAAGTTAAAAAAATCGGATGCTTGTTTATCATGTTACTCAAAGCATCTTTCTGACATACCCAAACCAACTTCACCAAATCCCTAATGAGGATTATACATAACCGCTCCGGACAGGGACTCTCAGGCTACCTGCTGTAGTCTGCCCAGCAGAGGGTGTTGCTGTACCTACGCAAAGACCAGGGCTCACACTGGGATGAGCGGTGATGGTCAGCAAGATGCCTAGGGCCTGTCTGCAAGGGCTGAAAAATAACAGTGGCAAAATATTTCATGCAGGAAATCACTGGGACCAACTGATATAAACGCAACATCATCTTGCACAAGTCATGGTTAACCAGGGAAGATTCCTGGTTAAGTGATTCACAAATGTACAAAGTTTCAGTTTACTTGCACATAAAATAAACAAAAACAAGACTCCAGTAAACTATTATTCCTGAGGACTAATGCACTACAAAATTCATTTTAGAAAAACACTAAGGACTCCAAACCAAGAAAAAGATGAATGTATAAAGTCTCAAGATGTACCTAACGATCATCTTAATTATTTTTCCAGATTCCAATGAAGAAAATATTAACAATAATAATATCTAACATGTTTAGTACCTTAAGGTTTCCAAAATTTATGCTCACATTATTTTAAAAATACCAACGTGATAAGTAGTTAGGACTTTGGCGACTCCTTCTGCTTTACATGTGACACCTATGGCACAGAGCAGTTAAGTGATTCATTTAAGGCCACATAGCTAGATGGATTAGAGGCAGTTATTCTGAATACAAGTCTATTTCTGTTCATCTTCTGCACTTACGTGCCACATATTAAATAACACTTTATATTTATCATTGATTACTATCATACTTTTAACCAAAGACATATTTCTTACAAGTATTAAGATAATTTCACTGAGACTAAATTGGATATATAATCTGATTTGTGTCCTAAAATGTCAAATTACCCTGCAAATGTTAATTCAGAAAAAATGAGTGAAGTTTTGCAAAGAGCAGGAAAAATTTCTTTGTGCAATAAACACTCTTTCTAGAAGGAGCTAGACATTTAAGTACTTTAAGAAAAGACGTAAAGCATCTTAGGAAATGAGAAGATAATGGTGAAATCATGGAGGTTTCATGCTCACCAATGATATTCAATTCCCTTTGCTGAGGATGAAGAGGAAGACGAGGTCTTTCGGGCAGCTTCTAACATGCCCGTAGCAGTATGACATTGCTGAATGCTTTTTCTGACTTCCATTTTTTCAGGGTGATGTCAGCTGTTTGGCTTCTCCCACTGGACCCCGCAGTCATTTGCTACCCTAAAGCAAAATCTGGTTGATCACAGTGAGGGAAAAATGGGTTCTCTGACTTAGCATTAACATTCTGCCCTAGTGCTGCTGGGCTCCGTCATCAGAAATGACTCTCGTGGGACCTCCTTTTATAGCAAAGCTACTTGAGTGTATATTTACTTGTGAATACCATGTTGCCCATCTTCCATCGGGAACAGATCTTATTCAACCATCATCTAACAGGTGGGCTGCTTGGATTCTCAGGGGCTCAATTGCATACGTAGTTTGCATTGTTGTGTCCAACTGTATGTTTCACAGTAACCAAATTTTTTTTAATTGAGATTTTATAATGACAAGAAAGCTTACTTGAGAATGGCCAAACCCATAATGTAGAATGAGTTTGTATTTAATTTATTATATTGTGTGTATAAAGTGTATCTATGCTCATATATATGAAATGCCTAGAAACAGTGCTCAGCTGTAACTAAAATGAGGTCTTTGGGTTTCTGACCATTTTTTCTAGATATGAACAATTAAAGGAAAAAAAAACATAGCCTAGTTTTGACTCTGATTCTCTTATTCTGTCATTTGAATTTTCATCGTTGGTTGACTTGCTTTGCGCTTTTTTTTTATGTTAATCGGCACCCCCCCCCCCCCCCCCCCCCCCCCCCCCCCCCCCCCCCCC